>NC_057731.1:54994494-54996668 GCF_004010195.1 Chiloscyllium plagiosum | reverse complement strand
ACCACCACCCTCTGTCTTCTACCTTTGAGCCAGTTATGTATCCAAATGGCTAGTTCTCTCTGTATGCCATGAGATCTAACCTTGCTAATCAGTCTCCCATGGGGAACCTTGTCGAACGCCTTACTGAAGTCCATATAGATCACATCTACTGCTCTGCCCTCAATCTTCTTTGTTACTTCTTCAAAAAACTCAATCAAGTTTGTGAGACATGATTTCCCATGCACAAAGCAATGTTGACTATCCTGAATCAGTCCTTGTCTTTCCAAATACATGTACATCCTGTCCCTCAGGATTCCCTCCAACAAAGTCAGGCTCACTGGTCTATAGTTCCCGGCTTGTCTTTACCGCCCTTAAACAGTGGCACCACGTTAACCAACCTCCAGTCTTCCGGCACTTCACCTGTGACCATCAATGATACAATTATCTCAGCAAGAGGCTCAGCATTCACTTCTCTAGTTTCCCTCAGAGTTCTCGGGTACACCTGATCAGCTCCTGGGGATTTATCCACTTTTAACCGTTTCAGGACATCCAGCACTTCCTCCTCTGTAATCTGGACATTTTGCTTTAGTCAGTGTAAATATAGGGTAGGGGAATGGGTCTGGGTGGGTTACTCTTCAGAGAGTCAGTGTGGACTCGGGCTGAAGGGCCTGTCCCCACACTGTAGGGATTTAGATTCTATTTCTAGCTCATTGCAAGATTGCACAACTTTTAACATTTTTCTCTTGACTTCAAGATTAGTTTTGGTTTCCTTATGTATCTACTTGACTTCAAGTTGAAGCTAATGGAACCAATCTCGATATCAGAATGTGAACTGGATTTACCTCCCAGCATTGTAAGGCTGCAGGCTGCCAGGAATTTCTCAAAGGGACAGAGTTTTTTCTTTTTAACTATATTTCGTGGAATTTTTGGCAAGATAACTGACTTGTCACATCGAGCAAAAAAAGTTGAGACTCTTCTTAAGAGTTGGAAGTTACATTCTTTGCAAATGCCCCAAAATCACACAGAAACATCAAAGTTAGGAGCAGGAATTAGGCAATTCTGCCCCTCAAGATTGATTCAACATTTGATTCGATCATCTCAGCTTCAACACCACTTACCTGACTGCGTTCTCTAACCCTTCAACTCAATTCTAATTAAAAATGTATCTATCTCCTTCTTAAGTGTGGTTAATGTCTTGGCATCCACCATACTTGGGGGGAGTAAAATCCACAGATTCAAAACGTTTTGAGAGAAGTAATTTCTCCTCAACTCTGTTTCAAATGTGCTGATCTTATCATAAAACAATGATTTCTGATTCCAGAGGAAATATCCTTTCTACATCTGCTTTGTCAATCCCCTTTAACATCTTCCATACCTCAATTTGATCTAAGCTCATTCTACTAAACTCTAGAAACTATAGATACTCAGTTGCTATCTATACATTCATGAAGGCTGGAAACATTCCAGAATGGTAAAATACGTAAGTTATTTTGGGTATTTTAATAAACATTCAGAAATATTGCATCATGAAAGACACAAATATAGATTTTACTTTGACCTGTTTATGCCTTATGCAACATTCCCAAAGGGAAGGGAGAGAGAGAGAAAGCAGACAGCAATACGTGCATTAGGTTTCTTATGTCACAGCATACAGATTTCCTGGGCCATTGACACTGGGCACACTGGCTGAAGATGGTGGCAAATTCTTCAGCTTTACTCTAGTGTGTTGGGCTCCTCCCATTATTGTTTGTGTGTGCGTGTGTATGTCCGGGTGGTTGTGTTTATGTCAATGTGCATGCATGTAGGTGTGTACAGGTGTATTTGTGTGTTTGTGTGAGCACGTGTGTGCATGTTTGTGTGCACAGGTATGCGTGTGTGAGTGAGAGAGTGTGTAAGCGTGAGTCAAAGAGAGGGAGAATGTGTATGTGTGTGGCAGTTGAGTGTGTCTATCTGCAATGTGATAGTTATTTTCAGCGTGTTTAGAGTCATAGTCATAGAGATGTACAGCATGGAAACAGACCCTTCAGTCCAACCCATCCATGCCGACCAGATATCCCAACTCAATCTAGTCCCACCTTCCAACACCCAGCCCATATCCCTCCAAACCCTTCCTATTCATATACCCATCCAAATGCCTTTTAAATATTGCAATTGTACCAGCCTCCGCCAGCTCATTCCATACACGTACCACCCTC
>NC_057731.1:54986003-54994366 GCF_004010195.1 Chiloscyllium plagiosum | reverse complement strand
TCTGCCCAATATAGGAAAACATACCAAATGCCTTCTTCACTATCCTATCTACCTGTAAATCCACTTTCAAGGAGCTATGAACCTGCATTCCAAGGTTTCTGTTCAGCAACACTCCCTAGGACCTTACCATTAAGTGTATAAGTCCTGTTAAGATTTGCTTTCCCAAAATGCAGCACCTCACATTTATCTGAATTAAACTCCATCTGCCACTTCTCAGCTCATTGGCCCATTCCAGTTTTGTATCTAATATCCTGCTCATTCACAGACTGACTGTTTCTACAGGTTGGATTTATTGAACGGTTTGCATCTGCCCTTTAATAAAAACCTAGACGAGCCAGATATAATCACTGTATATAAGGTGTCTTAATTATTTAGTGGCTGCAAATCAGCACAGCTGAATACAAATGGCCAGGCAATGGAAATTCCCAGCACTGATATGGAGTAAGGTGGATGAATGAAACACTGAGGAATTGAATTCAGTTCAACTGCATGGTACTGAACGAGACAGGCTGGTAACAGTATCCCAGCAACATCACCAGGGATGGACTATCTTTTATGAAATTTCCATTCAAAATCAAGCATTTATAGATCACCAGGATTCTCAGATGTTGCTCAGTGTTAATTGACCCCTTACCCTAACACAATACAGAGCACTTCCTCCACTGCATGTCAGCATGTTATACCAGCTGCATAGGAAAAATAACTTTCAATTTGAATTTCTGCCCTGCTGAAATGGATCTTCCACTGATGAAGATAATAGTTTTGTTCTCTCATTAGCACTGATGGCAGTTGATTTAATAAACTCTTGCTCATTAACTGACTTGCAAATTTCATCAAAGTCGTTTCTGGTTAGCTTTCATTTAATGGAGCAGCATTTGATTGCAACTTTTATTGACATTATTTGCAAAGTTGATGAAAACATAAAATGGCAAGGTATGGAAGAAAATTTGAATTTCATCTGTTTAACCGAGATAGAGAATGAAATTATATGGTTTCAAGCGTGATCACATTTATCATCCCCAATATGTAGTTATTAACAGGGAAATTAATCGATCAACTGACATTGATCTTTCTCATTCCTGGTAAATGGAACAATAAAAACTGTGGATATTGGAGATCTGAAACAAACAAAAACAGAAATTGCTGGAGAAACTCAGCAGGTCTGGCAGCCTCCTCTGTAGAGAGAGAAATAGAGATAATGTTTTGAGGCCAGTGACTGTTTTTCAGAACTTGCCTCAAAACATTATCTCTATTTCTCTCTCTACAGAGGAGGCTGCCAGACCTGCTGAGTTTCTCCAGCAATTTCTGTTATTAGATTAGGTTCCCAACAGTGTGGAAACAGGCTCTTCGGCCCAACCAGTCCACACTGACCCTCCGAAGAGGAACCCACCCAGACCCATTTCTGTCTGAGTAATGCACCTAACACTATGGACAATTTAACATTACCAATTCACCTGACCTGCACATTTTCAAAAACTTTGTAGTATATCTAAATGAAGAAAAAGTACTTTTATTAAATATTAAAAAGAAACAAAGAAATATAGATGCTGGAAATCTGAAACAAAACCAGAAACTGCTGGAGAAACTCAACAGATCTAGCAGCCTCTGGGGACAGAAAACAAAAAGTCAATGTTTCGAATACAGTGATCCTATCCTGTGGAGTTCTGAAGAAGGATAATTGAACTCAAAACGTTAACTCTGTTTCTCTCACCATAGATGCTGCCAGACCTGCTGAGTTTCATCAGCAATTTCTGTTTGTTACTGGTAATTGGATTTTTGCTTCAATGACATTCTGAAAATGTAGCAAAAAAACATAGTACTTTTGGAGTTCCGAAATACAAACAGGAAGGGTTGGAGAAACTGAGCAGATCTGGCAGCATCTGTGAACAGAGAAAGAGTTAACTTTTCAGTTCCGATATGACTGTTCTTTGGAAGCTAAAGCAGAGTCCTATGAATTGGAAATGTTAGCTCTATTTCTCTCTCCACAGATGCTGCCAGACCTGCTGACTTTCCCCAGCACCTCCTGTTAGCATTTCAAATGCTACAGCATTCAGTAATTACTGCACTAAAGAGTTAGCTCAGATAATACACTCACATGTTCTACTTGTAGTACAGCAGAAGAGGGAAAAGCTATACCAGAATTGGATGAGTGGAGAATATAGGATGGATGTCAAGATTACAGTTGTGCTGGAAAAGCACAGCAGGTCAGGCAGCATCAGGAATTCCTGATGAAGGGCTTTTGTCCGAAACATCGATCTTCCTGCTCCTCGAATGCTGCCTGACCTGCTGTGCTTTTCCAGCACCACTCTAATCTCTAGCGTCTGCCGTTTTGCCTAATATAGGATGGATGCAGAGTTGGACGAGGTTGGACAGGGCAGCAAGGTTAGAGGCAAAGGATGGGCTTGAAGGTGAGGAACAGAAACTTGAAGTTGTGTTAGGGATTGGAAGACAATGGATGTCATGGAGACTGGGATAATGGGTGAATGGGGTAGAATTTTTTTTTAGATTAGATTACTTACAGTGTGGAAACAGACCCTTCGGCCCAACAAGTCCACACCGACCCATACTCCTACGTTTACCCCTTCACCTAGCAATTTAGCATGGCCAATTCACCTAACCTGCACATTTTTGGATTGTGGGAGGAAACCGGAGTACCCGGAGGAAACCCACGCAGCCACGGGGAGAATGTGCAAACTCCACACAGAGAGTCGCCTGAGGCGGGAGTTGAACCCGGGTCTCTGGCGCTGTGAGGCAGCAGTGCTAACCACTGTGCCACCGTGCCGCCCACCAACGTGGCTGTTCAACTTACCATCAGTCAGCAATACACTAACTAGAGTTCACTTGCCTAATTGCACCTAATTAGTTAACCTTGGGTCCAAATCCCTCCCGAAGGGACTTTGTGGGTTTACCAACAGCACAGGGACTATAGTGGTTTGAGAAGGCAGGTTACCACCACCACCTCACGGGGCAACTAGGGATGGGCAATAAATGCTGGGGCCAGCCAGCAATGCCAATGTCCTATGAGTGAATACATTAAAAACTAAGAGTTAACAGTTCCTGATGGATCTCCATGACTACCACAGTCCAGCCAATGAGTGTACTCTTTGTATGCTTTATATATTGTTTTTCTTTTTCACCCTTCATTCTCTTTTGTTTCAGTCCTGATGAATGCAAGACCAATAGTTTTGACCTCATGTTTCCTTTTGGCAATGTTTAAACTCAGAAACAGTCTGTATTTGCTCCCTGAGTAACCCATTATAATTTTCTATTTTAAAGTGCATTAATTTACATGCCACCCGACATTGGACATTGCCTGTAAATGGGCAAAGCAATCAGACTGTAACTCATATGGCCCAATACCATATGATACCAAAATGATTTCTTATGTCATATTGACCTCAACACAATATCCAGAAGGCTGCCTCAGACAGACATTAAACTTGTTACATGGAAGAATGAGGAGCTTTAAGATCTTCCAAAACAAAACAGAAGTATTTTGTTTACTGAAGTCATTGTCACAAGAAAACATATTTTGGGCGGCACGGTGGCACAGTGGTTAGCACTGCAGCCTCACAGCGCCAGAGACCCGGGTTCAATTCCCGCCTCAGGCGACTGACTGTGTGGAGTTTGCACATTCTCCCCGTGACTGCGTGGGTTTCCTCCGGGTGCTCCGGTTTCCTCCCACAATCCAAAAATGTGCAGGTTAGGTGAATTGGCCACGCTAAATTGCCCGTAGTGTTAGGTAAGGGGTAAATGTAGGAGAATGGGTCTGGGTGGGTTACGTTTCGGTGGGTCGGTGTGGACTTGTTGGGCCGAAGGGCCTGTTTCCACACTGTAGGTAATCTAAGACTGTCTAATCCCACAGTATTCAAAGTTCTTACGATAACCTTTATGCGATGCTGAAGCTCTAGTGATTGCACGCTTCATCCTTAATTAGCAGCATGCTCTTCACTGAACACCCTTGAGATACAGTGAGCTGGTGGCATGAATCAATGGAGGTCAGACAGGTTAGGGTTAGAGTTTGACAGCTTTCAAAAGAAAATATCAATACAGACCTTAGTTAGTAAAAGGGCAAGAACTGACTGGGGCAGTCAGAGAAACAAGTGGATCTGAGGAATAATGAGACGCAAGCAACACAAAGTTAAATGGAAAGTGGAGGGAAAACATATTTTGCAAAAAATAACAGGGAAAAGGGAAAGGAGAAACAGACGTTGAGAAAGATTAATCTGGGAAAGATCAGAGTTGAACAGAAACAGATCAATGCAGAGTGACGATCTCTGTCTCTCATGTTCCTGATTCAAACAGGCTTCCCTTCCCCCGCAGAACTTTCAACTCCCCTGACCTATGCAGGGATGTTTTCTTTTGTAAAATATTCTTTAACATGGTTGTCACCAATTATCGAGAAGAATTTTTCTTTCAACCACATTTAATTCAAGTGGGTAGAACAAAATCTTTCCCCTTCCAACTCCAATTTGATTTCTCCCCCTTACCTTTGATGTCACTGTACTACTCTTACTGGGTATGGCATCGAGGTGCTGATGTTAGACTGGAATGAATAAGGTCAGAAGTCTCATGACACCAGGCTATAGTCCAACAGATTTCTTTGAAATGACAAGCTTTCGGAGCGCTATTCCTTTGCCAGGTCACCTAATGAAGGAGCAACGCTCCAAAATCTTGTGATTTCAAATAAGCCAGTTGGACTATAATCTGGTGTCATGTGACTTCTGACTTTAATGGGCATGGCATGACAATTAATCATTTGGAAAACTTTAGTCACTTACTGATGGTGGTTTTTAATACATGAAAAATAAAATACAGGTGATTTGGTGATTTAAGAAAAAAAATCCATTTGGTTGTGTGTAAGACCACTTTCGAACAAAAATCTCCTGTCAATATTTGGCACTGCCAATGTTGTGATGTTTTCCTCTGCTGATGGACAACAGTGTGATTGTTTCAAACCAAGTTAACCACAGAAAATCTTCATTCTTCACACCCCTCACCAAATAATTATGTGATGAATTTATCCAACATTAGTTTGATAAAAAAGTTTAAACTAACAATCGGATGAACCCTTTGATCTTTAACAGACTGTTTAAGACTGACTATAGGACAGTTACAGAGAGCAATACCTAATTATCTCTTATGGTACTCATCGATTAACCCTGTTGTATGATGATTGGTATTATATCACTTGCTCATTAGTTCTAACTTATTGATGGCACTGAAGTGAAACAGAATCTGTCAATTTTTGTTTCCTGTACTTGCCTCATTAGTATCTCTGTTGCTAAGCAACTGAAAGGATATGAAGCATGGAAGCTGATAAAACAGAACGAGGCAGGAGTCAACCAGCTGCTAGCTCTGTCTTTAAGACGACAGGGCAGGTCTTTGAGGATTATCAAATTTATTATTTGGCTGAAGGTACACCTTTCCTGCTGCCTCACAGCGCCTGAGACCTGGGTTCAATTCCCGCCTCAGGCGACTGACTGTGTGGAGTTTGCACGTTCTCCCCGTGTCTGCGTGGGTTTCCTCCGGGTGCTCCGGTTTCCTCCCACAGTCCAAAAGATGTGCAGGGTCAGGTGAATTGGCCATGCTAAATTGCCCGTAGTGTTAGGTAAGGGGTAAATATAGGGGTATGGGTGGATTTCGCTTCGGCGGGTCGGTGTGGACTTGTTGGGCCGAAGGGCCTGTTTCCACACTGTAATGTAATCTAATCTAATCTTTCCCAGGCAATGACAGTAGCTCAGCAAGTCCAATAAAAATGAGATATCATGTTCCTGGTTAATCATGACGTTGTGATGACATTGTGATCACTGCCTGGATTCAGCTAGGGAAAATTGTTGAAGGTGTGACTTTTCTGAGTTTGCCAAGCTTTAGTACTGGTGACACAATAGTAACATCTCTCTAGTTTGTTCCTAAAATCACCCCTGTCAGTATTTGTTCACAGGATGTCAGCATCTCTGGCTGGGCCAACAGTTGCTGCATATCCATAACTGCCATGGGACTGAATGGCTTGCTGAGTGACAATTAAGAGTCAGTCACATTGCTGTTGGTCTGGAATCACATGTAGACAAGACCTGGTAAGGAAGGCAGAAGGATATTAGTGAACATGACAGAACAAAAACAGAAATTGCTTGTTGGAAGGTTTGGTCTGGGATAAGGTAGAGGAGACCATATTGAGATATGCGCTCCTCTACACTGGGGAGTCAGGACGCTGATTCACAGAACATTTCAGAGAATATCTCTGGAACACACACACTAAACAATCCCACTACACCATGGCCAAACACTAACTCTCCGTTCCACTCCACCCAAGGATGTGCAAGTCCTGGGCCTCCTCCATCGCCAAACCCTTACCACCTGACGCCTGGCAGAAGAATTCCTCATCTCCCACTTCAGGACCCTCCAACCACATGGGATCAATGTGGATTTCACCAGTTTCCTCATTTCCCCTCCCTCCACCTTCCAACTTGGCACCGTCCTCATGAACTGTCCTACCTGTCCATCTTACTTCCCACCAATCTGCTCCATCCTCCTCGCCGATCTATCAGCTTTCCCTCCCACCTTCACCGAACTATCACATTCCCAGCTACCTCACCCTCCCGGCCCCCCAAGCCCCACCTCCTTTCCATTTATCTCCCAGCCCCCTTGGGCCACAAGTCTCATTCCTGATGAAGGGCCTTTGCTTGAAACGCTGATTCTCCTCGGATGCTGCCTGACGCGCTGTGCTTTTCCAGCACCACACTCTCCAAGAGACAGGTAGTGCACTCTTCTCATCACAGCTTTCTTTAGAACATAGAAACGTATGGCACAGTACAGGCCCCTTGGCCCATGATGTTGTGCCAAGGATTATTCCTAATCTAAACTAAAATAGCCTAACCTACACACCCCTCAATTCACTGCTACCCATGTGCATGTCCAGCAATCATTTAAATGTCCCTAAAGACTCTCCTTCCACCACCACCGCTGGCAACGCTCTGTGTAAAGAACCTACCTCTGATGTTTCCTCTATACCTTCCACCTAATATCTTAAAACTATGACCCCTCATGCCAGTCAATCCTTCCCTGAGGAAAGATCTCTGGCTATTGACTCTGTCCACACCTCTCATTACCTTGTATACCTCGAACGGGTCTCCTCTCTTCCTCCTCCTCTCCAGAGGAGCTCAGTCAACCTCTCTTTATAAGACAAGCCTCTGTAACTTTCCTATAGTAGGGCACCAAGAACTGCACACAATATTCCAAGTGTGGTCTCACCAGGGACTTGTAGAACTGCAGCAAAACCTCGCAGCTCTTAAACTCGATCTCCCTGTTAATGAAAGCCAAAACACCATATGTTTTCTTAACAACCCTATCCACTTAGCAGGCAACTTTGAGGGATCAATACACTTGAACATTAAGATCCCTCTGTTCCTCCACACTGCCAAGAATCCTGTCTTTAATCCTATATTCAGCATTCGAGTTCAACGTTCCAAAATGCATCACTTCGCATTTATCCAGGTTGACCTCCATGTGCCATTTCACAGCCCAGCTCTGAATCCTGTCTATTTGTGCTGCAGCCTGCAGTAGCCCTCTTTACTATTGACGGCATCTCCAACCTTTGTGTCATCTGCAAATTTACTAACCCACCCCTCAACCTCCTCATCCAAGTCATTTATAAAAATTACAAAGAGCAGAGGCCCAAGAACAGAGCCCTGAGGGACCCCACTCAACACTGATCTCCAGGTCATCCCATTTTCATCTATAACCACTCTCTGCGTTCTGTCAGCCAACCAATTCTGAATCCAGATAGCCAAATCTTCCTGTATCCCATTTCTCCTGACTTTATGAATAAGCCTACCATGGGGAACCTTATCAAATGATTTGCTGAAGTCCATATAAACCACATCCACTGCTCAACCTTTATTGACCTGTCTTGACCCTCCTCAAAGAGCTCAATAAGATTTGAGAGGCATGACCTGCCCCTCACAAAGCCATGCTGTCTGCCTTTAATCACGCTATGCTTTTATAAATAGTCAAAAATCCAATCCCTCCGAATTCTTTCCAAAATCTTGCTGACCGCAGACGTAACTTTGACTGGTCTGTAATTGCCATGGATTTCCCTATTACCTTTCTTGAAAAATGGAACATTCGCCTCCCTCTAATCCTACAGTACGACCCCTGTGGAGAGTGAGGAAGCAAAGATCTTTGCCAGCGGCTTAGCAACCTCCTTTCTTGCTTCCCAGAGCAGCCTAGGATAAATCTGGTCTGGCCCTGGGGACTTATCAATCTTAATGTTTGCCAAAATTTCTAGCACATCAACTTCATCAATCTTGATCTGTTCAAGCCTGTTTCACAGCTCCTCAAAGTTCTCATTCACAACAAGGACC
>NC_057731.1:54970374-54985503 GCF_004010195.1 Chiloscyllium plagiosum | reverse complement strand
GAGTTGAAATGTTGAGCCACAGGGCGGTGTGGTTAATTGGTGTGGGTGTCCCGGAAATGTTCCCTAAAGCGGTCTGCTCGGAGGCGTCCAGTCTCCCCAATGTAGAGGAGACCGCATCGGGAGCAACGGATACAATAAATGATATTGGCGGATGGGCAGGTAAAACTTTGATGGATGTGGAAGGCTCCTTTAGGGCCTTGGATGGAGGTGAGGGAGGAGGTGTGGGCGCAGGTTTTGCAGTCCCAGCGGTGACAGGGGAAGGTGCCAGGACGGGAGGGTGGGTTGTAGGGGGGCGTGGACCTGACCAGGTAGTCATGGAGGGAACAGTCTTTGCGGAAGGTGGAAAAGGGTGGGGAGGGAAATATATCCCTGGTGGTGGGGTCCGTTTGGAGTGGCGGAAATGTCAGCGGATGATTTGGTTTAGATAGAGGGTTAGATACGGTGGACAGGGAGAGCCTTTTTCCAAGTACGGGAACAGCAAACACGAGGGGACACAGCTTTAAAGTGAGGGGAGATAGGTATATGACAGATGTCAGAGGTAGTTTCTTTACTCAGAGTAGTAAGGGTATGGAATGCTTTGCCAAGTTTATTCGCCAAGTTTAGGTGCATTTAAATTGTCATTGGACAGGCATATGGACGTACATGGAATAGTATAGGTGCGATGGGCTTCAGATTAGTATGACAGGGCGGCACAACATCGAGGGCCGAAGGGCCTGTACTGCGTTGTAATGTTCTATGAATTCATCCTTCAGATGAGTTTAGTTAATTTGACTAATGCAATTCATAAGAACATTAAAATTTCTCAAAGTATTAGAGCACCAATCTTACAACCTTCTTTATTTTCTGATTTATATTCTATTCTACACTGTGTCTACTGTTAGGGGCTATAATACATTACTTCCTGTGATATTTCCTATCTCCACCCAAACTAATTCTATACATTAATTCTCCAAGTCAAGATAATTTCTCACCATTTCTCTGACACTCCATCTCCTTATGCTTTCTTCCAGCCTTTTTGAACTGTCAATGAAGGTTTAGGGTTCATCCACAATCACCTTGTAACCATCTCTCTGAAATGTTTATCCTAACATGCTCATTTATTTGTATTTGTATGTCCATTGTGCTCCAAATACTATGTATTCAAACATGGAGCCTTAAATTCTGTCTGTTTATTATTTAATTTGCTCTGACCTTGTTTGACAATTCTCTGTGTACTCTGTCCTGAGTAATCACACTCTCGTATCATTAATGCTATACTTTTACCTTGATATTCTTTTTAAATTTCCAAATTTCCATTCACATGAACGTTTCCTTCCACTATTTAGTTAGGAAACATTCTTTATATTCCTGACTTTGCCAGGAGACCAGATCCAATATGGTTTAAGTAACGGGTTAATCCCAATGTTAGGGGTTTCCCTTCCCCCAATACTGTGCTCATTGCTGCTTGAATTAAACACCAATTCTCCAATACCAAGAGTTAAATAAATATTCAACTCTCTGTTCTTGTTTATTCTAGGACAGTTTGCCCAGAATTGGGGTAATCCAGAGGTTATTACGCTGTGGGTCTGCTTTTTAATGCCTGGCTCCTCAGTAGAATTTCTCTACTTGTCTTACCTACTCGGTTGGTGTCCACATGGACCATGACAACTGGATCATTCCTCTCCTATTGCAAGCTCCTGTCTGGCCCTCGGGAGATGTCCTTAATTGTGAAGCTGGGCAGGAAACACTGATTTCAGGGACTGATACTCAGCTGAAAAAACCCAGCATTGATTCCTCTAACTACACTGATTCCTTCCACAACTGCACTACTTCTTAATCTCCCCACTGGAACAAATCCCTGCACATGGTCAGTTCGCTCATCTTCTCTGCTCTCATCCATACAAGTTGCAAGATCATTGACTCTGGGGGCAATTGCAAAGGCAATGTTTTCTCCATTGCAACATTATTCCCGTGCCTCCTCCACTTATAGTCACAGACTTGTGGGAAAACAAAATAATACAAAATATGGTCAGTCTAGTTATTGTTAGTATTATTGCAGGAGTCTTTCAACACATCACTCAAGGGTCAGTGAACAACAGTCAGGGTCAGAGGGTTTGGTCTATGAGAGGGAAGCAATCAGAGCCCCTGGCTTCATGTTACTGCAGTGCTGCTGATAGTGGGATCCATGCAGATTAAATAAAGGATGGTCCATGGGATGTGGGTTCTGCTCAGAACATCCAGAGAGCTGCAACTGTGTCAGTGGTTCAATTCCGGCAGTGCAGCTTGAGGAGCACAGTGGGAGGAGGGATTGAGGAGCTGGGATGAGAGCAGATGTTGGCACCATCTTGGCTGCAGATTGGGGTTTCAATGCTGGCATTCAGTTTGGCAGGAGAGAATGGTCTCAGAAATAGACCAGCCAGGTGGCAAAGGGACAATAGAAGGTTTGGTCTGGGAGCTCAAGGAAACTTTGGGGTACAGCCAGTGAAGGAGCTGTTTATTGGAAACATGGAGGTCAGGCTGGTAACTAGCCTCTTGTGAGCATTCTCAGGAACCTTGGGGAATATGAGCCTCTCTCAGCTGCGGTTTCTCCAGGAATACTCTAGAGCCACAAGGTTCTGAGTTCTAGTGTTTGAACATGAGAAACCAAGAGTGATGTTTGTGGACAGGGCCAAGGCAGTACTGCAGTGTTAGAGGTGGTTTTACAGGGTTTCTCTGGTGGCATTCCCTACCTGTGGGCCTGGAGGTCTAGATTCCAAGTCCCTCCTGTTCCAAAGGTGTGTAATAACATCTGTGAACAGGTAAATTAGAAACCACCAGACCATTAGGAGTGGAGCATGTAGGGGAGGGAATGGCCTGGTGGTATTATCGCTGGATTGTTAATCCAGAGACTGCAGGTAATATTCTGGAAATGAGGTTCGAATCCTGCTATGGCAGATGAAACTAAGACTGTAATTATGTTCATGAATCAAACCCATCCGGTTCACTAATGTCCTTTAGGGAAGGAAACTTTCATCCTTACCTGGTTTGGCCTACATGTGACTCCAGAGCCACAGCAAGGGGACTCTTAAATACTCTCTGGGTAACAAATGCTGGCCTGGCAAATGAATGAATGAATAGACAGCAGTTACAGCTTATGAGGCCATTCAGCCTATCATACCTGCATTTGCCTCTTCAAATGAGCATCATTACAACATTACAATGTCTGCTTTCTCCATATACTCCTGCACTCTATGTTGCTCCAAATTTCCCTGAGCTCCCAGACTCAACCCTCCTTACCTTTTTCACCTGAGTTTACATATTTTGTGGGATTCCAATCCAGGCTATTAGCCAATCAGTCTGAGCCTATGGATTACCAGTCCAAGATAATGCCACCAGGCCATTGGGCTTCTCGTGTTGATTTAAGAAACACTTAAAATAGCATTAACAATAAAATCCCAATTAGGATGTAGACTCATTGATCTTTAATTACATTTTCTATCAATTAAAGCTATTACATTTTCAGTGGTTTTCTTTCATGAAGTATCATAACAGTTTATTAAAGTTGAGGCAGCATGGATTTAATTTACTCCGCAATTGAAATCTTGTTACAATGTTCAGATTTGTTTTGTTAAGGAACACTAAGTTTTATTGCTTGGAGGGTTTGAGTTGTGAACACACACAGCTCATTAATGGAGCTCCTCCTAAAGTGCCTGTTTACTAATTGGAGATCATATCCAGAACATTTGCTCTGTTTATCTGGGTGGACCTCAATGGTTTCATTGCAAGAAGAATTCCTGAGCTTATTGTCCTCCACCTCGACCCTTAGTGGTAGGATTAGTCAATATGCTTTCTCTCTTCCCTGCTGGGGACACAGGCCTGGTAGTGGGGAATAGGGTTAGTAACCCTTATCAACATCCTGGGGGTCACTACTGACCATAGATTGAATTGACTGGTCACAAAATATATTGCAGCTCTAAGATTACTTCAGAGACTAGGAATACTGCAGCTTGTGATTTACCTCCTGACTCCTCAAAGCCTGTCCACCATCTACAAGGCACGAGTCAGGAGTGTGATGGAATACTCCCCCCTTGCCTGGATGGGTGTAGCTCCAACAACACTCAAGAAGCTTGACACCATCCAGGACAAAGCAGCCGCTTGCTTTGCACCAATTCATCAACGCTCAGTAGCAGTGTATATTATCTACAAGATGCACTGCAGAAATTCACCAGTGTTCCTTAGACAGTACCTTCCAAATCCACAACCACTTCCATCTGGAAGGACAAGGACGACAAATACATGGGAACGCCATTCCCTGCAAGTTCCCCTCCAAGCCCCTCACCATCCTGACTTAGAAATATATTGCCATCCCTTCAGTGTCCCTGGATCACAATCCTGGAATTCCAAGGGCATTGTGGGTCAACCCACAGCACATAGACTGCAGCAGTTCAAGAAGGCAGCTCACCACCACCTTCTCAAGGGGCAACTAGGGACAGACAATAAATGCTGAGGCATGGCAGCGACGTTCACATCCAATGGCATGAATACAAGTAGGTCTGGAAAGAGTCTTCCATAGTTCCTACACTGAATCATTGTACAATGCCCCTAGCTGGGATGTGTAAACACCTGATACACAAGGAATAGTCATTCATGGACATTGACTTTCTTACAAAGGATTGATTTTCCAGAGACAGGTCATTCAGCACAATCACTCTGTGATAGTATTAATGCTCCACTCAAAGCCTACTGCCATTATTTTCCATTTAAATCCACCATTTCATTCCTCTAATCTCTTGTCTAACATCCATTTAAATACATCTAAACCAATCAGTTCAATCCTTTCTGGGCTGTGTTCTACATCTTCACCAGGTTTTGAATAACAACATTTGTTTTGAATAGGATTTTTTGGTGACTACAGTCCACTATAACGCACGTTTCTTCAACATGAATGAAGAATTTAGACCATTATTTGTAAAACGAGAGCTTTCCTTACCTGGATTGGCTATAACGCGATTACGGTCCCATTGGTTTCAAGGGTGCTGTGATTATGCGACTTCCTTATAACATGGGATCGCTCGGGAACGGACCTATTGCATTATACCAGAACATACTGTATCTGACCTTGGTGGCCTCTGGTTAGGCTCTTCCCCACAAGAGGAATCATCATATCTGTATCCTTCACAATTTTAAAGGTGTCTATTATGTCACCTCTCAGCTTCCTCTTTCCCCCAAGCGTGAAGCAGTTGAGAAGCAATACCGATATCAACTTTGCAAATCCTATCTGCACCATCTCCCAGTGTCTCTGTCTCACTTTTTCCAACACTGTGACTAGAATTCCTATAGGTCATTCAGCCCATTAATTCTGCACTGACCTTCCAAACAGCATCCTAGCCAGACCCAAACCCCCATTCCATCCCCATAACCCTGCATTTCCCCTGGTTAACCCACCCAGCCTGCACATCTTTGGAATGTGGGAGGAAACCAGGGCTCCCGGAGGAAACCCACGCAGATACAGGGAGAATGTACAAATTCCACACAGACAGTCACCTGAGGCTGGATTTGAACCCAGGTTTCTGGCGCTGTGAGGCAGCAGTGCTAACCGCTGTGCCGCTGTGCCGCTGAATTATACATAGCTGTTCTCAAGAAAATAAATATTTTTATTCAACAGGTTCAGATACATTTTGATAGACCTCTGGACAGATCATTCTGTTCCATTTATTTTGAAAGCAATTGAAAAACTCAATTAATATACAACTAACACAGCCAAACAAGGTCTATGCCTCCTTTACATTTGGCATTTGGGGCTAAATGGATCAAAAGATATGGTGGAAAAGCAGCCATGGTCAGACTGAATGGCAGAACAGGCTTGAAGGGGTGAATGACCTATCCTGCTCATATTTTCCGTGTTTCAATGTTTACCATACCACAACATAACTACAAAGATAGGTAGAGGGACAGGTAGCATTGAGGAGCGGGGGAGGCTGCAGAAGGATTTGGACAGATTAGGAGAATGGGCAATGAAGTTACAGATGGAGAACAATGTGGGAAAGTGTGAGGTCATGCACTTTGGCAGGAAGAGTAGAGGCAGGGACTGTTTTCTAAATGAGGAGTAAATTCAGAAATCTGACATGCAAAGAGACTTGAGCGTTCGAGTCCAGGATTCTCTCAAGGTAAACTTGCAGGTTGAGTAAGTAGTTAGGAAGGCAAATGCAATGATGACATTTATTTTGAGAGGACTTGAATATAAAATCAGGGACATACTTCTGAGGCTCTTCAAGGTTCTGGTCAGACTACATTTGGAGTATTGTGTGCAGTTTTGGGCCCCATATCTCAGGAAGGATGGACTGGCCCTGGAGCATGTTCAGGGGATGTTCACAAAAATGGCATCAGGAATGAAAAGCCATATGAGAAATGTTTGAGGACTCTGGGTGTATACTTGATGGAGTTTAGAAGGATGAGGTGGGGGGGGGGGGTTAAATTGAAACATACAGAATACAGAATGGCCTGGACAGAGTAGATGTTGGGAATATGTTCCCATTGACAGGAGAGACTAGGACCTGAGGGCATAGACTTAGTATAAAGGAAAGGTCTTTTAGATGGAGATAAAGAGAAACCTGTTCAGCCAGAGAGTGGGGAATCTGTCGAATTCACTGCCATGGAAGGCTGTGGAGGCCAGGTTATTGAGTCTATTTAAAACTAAGATAAATAGGTTCTTGAGTATCAAGGGGATCAAGGGTTACATGGAAAAGGTGGAAGAATTGGGTTGAGAAACCCATCAGCTATGATTGAATGGTGGAGCAGACTCGATGGGCTGAATGGCCTAATTTCTGCTCCTATATCTTATGGTGTTATGATCTACCATGAGTGACCACTTTCAAGGGCACACAGGAGGGGCAACTTGGTGCGGTGGCAGTGTCCCTCCCTCTTGAGTAAAGGAACCTGGGTTCAAGTCCCAACTGCTCCAGAGGTGCGTAATAACGTTCCTGTACACCTTCATGAGAAAACGTCTGAACTTGCTCCAGCTATAATATTTGTTCTACACTTTTTAAAATGTTATTCTTTTTAATCCAGTTCCAGATCAGAATGAGCCTAAAATAAATTGAGTTTAAGAATTTCTCTCTTACTACAATCTAAATCCTAGATATGCTGTAATTTAGTAAGTGATTTTTGACTTCTGTCTTAATTTCATCAACATCTCTCAATCACAGTGGCTTTCAGGACATTGACCTTTCCCCAGCTATTCTCAATTTTAAAAAAATCCATTGGGTGCCAATTCATTCTGCAAATGGCCTTAGATTGTTCAGTTAAATGAAATGCAGGGAAAGCATTACACACGTTTTTTTTTAAACTTCTGCAGCATTTTAAATCAAGGAAAACAAACTATTTTGCTTCTGTATCCATTATTCATTGCTTTTAAATGAATAATGTTCAGTTATAGATCTCTGCTCAGGGAGATTTTCCTTGCCCTGATAATCCATTCTGTTGTGTTTACTGGCCAAATTAAACAGATCAAAATGCAGCAAGCTTTCAGACAATTCCCAGGGCACAAATCTTCAAATATTCACCAAAGCAAAGAAATCTTAAATTATGCTGGTAACAATAAGCAGTACATTTATTAATACAAATATTTTAATTAATGTAAATGGTTATTTGAGTTAACTATAGATTATACATTAACATATTATCTAATGAATTATTAGGAAGTGAATTTTCATTCCCATTATTACAGGCAGCACCACACTTGTATCATTTATTCATGCTTTGGGTTTATTTTCATAACCAGTTCACTGTTATTTAGTTCAACAATTTGTATACAATGTATTAGTCTTTATTTGAAGGAGATTGGAACTCAAGGATAAAAATGTACTGTTCCAGTTCAGTTGAAAAATATGTGCAGTTTCGGTCTTTCTGTCCTTGGAAGGAGCCACTCATCTTGGAGGTTGTAAAGTATTAGTAAAGGTGTATGAAATGTATTCCTGGGATGAGAGGTTTTAGTTTTAGTTGGGGGAATAGGGCAACTTTCATCTACAGTCTCTGGGGTTTACAGGAATGAGATGATGTCTCTTTGAAACTGACAAGGTTGTTAAGATTCCCCAGACCCAAAGAAGGGTCATGGACTCGGAATTTTGCTTTCTCTCCACAGAGGCTGCCAGAGCTGCTGAGTTTCTCCAGCACTTTCTGTTTTTGTTTAAGGTCCTTAATGGGCTTGACAGGGTAGACACTGAGAGATTGTTTCCCCTGACTGGGGAACCTATAACATGGGGATGTCGTATCAGGACAAGGAGCCGAGCATCTAGGACTGAGAATAGCAGAAATGTTTCACACAAGTGGATGTGAATATTTAAAATATTATCAATTATATCTTATTTACCTGGGTCCTTTGATTCGAAGACTTTAATAAACTAGAGAGTGACGCTGTTTATTATCATTAATGTCTTATTTCCCTGGATCCTTTGATCCCAGAAAGACACTGATTACACTTTCATGACTTAGAGAGTGACTGTGTTCAGTAATACCTGGAACAACACAAGAAGCGAACCTCTGACCCAGGTAACAAGTATTACCTTAGTCCGGGACAAGTTAAGGTTCTTCTGCAGGTGTCAAAAAGAAAGTAAGGAGGCTCTGTCATCTTGTGCTCCCTAACTTCCTCATCCCAAAACTGATCGATAAGATTTGACACTCCTGCACTACTGGTTATCAATGTACTGGGTAGAGTTTCAAATGCAAAATTCGACACGAGTTTACAGAATTAAAAACAGTCACATTTAGTGCCAGCCAAATTTCAGGGAGTTTTTTAAAAATTCATTCACAGGGTGAACTTGTCACTGGTTGGGCCAGCATTTATTGTCCATCCTTAATTGTCCCGAGAGCAGCTTAGAGTCAAATACATCACTGTGGATCTGGAAGCACATGTAGGCCAGACTGGGTAAGGATGACAATGAATAAACCAAGATGGTACTTTTCCCTGACAATCAGCAATGACTTCATGGTCATCCAACGAGTCTTTTTTCTAACAATCGACAATGGTTTCACGATCATCATTAGACTCTTAATTCCAGAGTTTTAAAATATTGAATCCAACATCCATCCATGTGCCATGAACTAGATCCCCAGCACATTACCTGTGTCTCTGGGTTAATAGTCTGGAATAATCTCACTCAGTCATTGGCTCCTCAGTGCATTGGTGAACCAAGAGTGATGGGGATAATTGTCATTGGTTGAGAGATCTGATGTGGCAAGGAGAATGAGGCTTCCCTGCACTGTTTAAGGTGGAGATCTCTTATGTGAAACATTTTATTTATGGTGGTGTTAAAAGATTACATTCTCACTTTTATAAGTTCCTCATACGTAGAGTCATATAGCTGTACAGCACAGAAACAGACCCTTCAGCCCACCTCATCCATGCTAACCAGATAACCTAAATTAATCTGGTCCCTTTGCCAGCATTTGACCCATATCCCTCTAAACACTTCCTATTCATAAGACCATAAGACATAGGAGCAGAAATTAGGCCATTCAGCCCATTGAGTTTGCTCCGCCATTAAATCATAGCTGATAAGTTTCTCAACCCCATTCTCCCGCTTTCTCCCCATAACCCTTGATTCCCCTTACAATCAAGAACTTATCGATCTCTGTCTTAAATGTATTCAATCATTCATGTCCCCAATCTAGTTGTCTTTTAAATATTATTCTTGTACCAGCCTCCAACACTTCCTTTGGCAGCTCATCCCATACACTTATCACCCTTTGTGTGAAAAAGTTGGCCCTTAGGTTCCTTTTAAATCTTTCCTTTATACCTTAAGCTCCCTGGTTTTGGAATCCTCTACCCTGGGGAAAAGACCACAATGACCAGTATCACCACAGGAGGAGCAGGAAATATAGCACCAGCCTGATCCTGGGTGGATTTACAGCTCCGTTGGAGAGGAGGGATTGGTCGAGACATCCAACTTGTAGGAGGCTGAACTGACTACTCATGATGTACAGGCAGAAGATAGATTTCTGTGACAGTGCAAAACACAGCCAATTCCCCTATCACCGATAATTTTATCAGTGATAAAGTCTTCAAATCAATTTTATTTAAATTAATTTATAAATATATTAATTTCTAATTTTTAATGCCGTTCCACATTTTACTTTTTCGAGTACTTCCGGGAGGACCTTCAATTTCTGAAGGATGAGCTGCCAAATGTTTCACAAAATTGTGGGGTGGTTGGAGCCTGGATCGCACGGCCTGGCTGAGTGGTGGGAGCCTGGATCGCATGGTCTGGCTGAGTGGTGAGAGCCTGGATCACACGGCCTGGCTGAGTGGTGAGAGCCTGGATCGCACGGCCTGGCTGAGTGGTGGGAGCCTGGATCGCATGGCCTGGCTGAGTGGTGGGAGCCTGGATCGCACGGCTTGGCTGAGTGGTGGGAGCCTGGATCGCACGGCCTGGCTGAGTGGTAAGAGCCTGGATCACACGGCCTGGCTGAGTGGTGAGAGCCTGGATCGCACGGCCTGGCTGAGTGGTGGGAGCCTGGATCACATGGCCTAGCTAAGTGGTTGAGGCAGGAGCATCATGAACTATAAAAAGTACTTGGATGAGCACTTAAATACTTGGGGCTATGGGCCTAGTGCTCGAAGGTGGGAACAGTGTGGGTAATAGTGTATCTTTGACAGTACAGACTGAGTGGACAGAAGCTCCTCTTCTATGCTGCATGCTTTTATAATTCTAATCATGCTCAGAATGAAGGCCTCATTAAGTCAGTGCTTGTACATATGTGATTAGCGAAGCAACCAAACATGTCCTTTTGAAATCTAGCAGGAATACAATCTGTGAAATAAAAGGGACTTTCTCCTGAAGTGGCAGTTGAACTGAAAAAAGGCTAAGGTCACCTCCAGAAGAGGCAATCTTCAAAGCTTGGACGCATAATATTTCCCTATAAATAGCGGATAATTTCACTTGAGGAGAGCCATGTTATAAGCTTCCACATTTCAGTTCAACTTGCCTGACACATTTGAAGATGGATCTCAAAGTTCAATTACTAATTAACTGTACTCCAGATTAAAGCAATAAATAAGTACAGACATTTAATTTAGCTGTCGACAATGTACATAAATTTGAATAGTGAAGATAATGAACTACACTGCCGTTTATTAATATCACCAGTCTATGTTCTCAGTCTCTGCAGATATGCAAACTATCAATCATTCCAAATGGGGCTGCTCATCACATCCATTGCACTAGAGGCTGTGCAAGGTCAGATGCTTTTTTTGTTTCAGGAAACATGTCCTCAGGCTGTAATGAGCTGCTCATTGCACCGCGCAAAATAATATTAGGATAAGTTAAACAGAAACTCACCAAATAAGCTTCCTTACTGATGATGGGTCCATTCAACCTCAATTATTCTCAATTTCTCCTTCTGAAAATCCAACCTTCTTGTTCCATTCAGAACAAAGGTTCACAGGAACAATTAATAATTTCAACCAAGCAGAGGAAATGCTGCTATCTCCATAACATTCTGACATTTTATAATGACATTTTATCGCCATGTTCAGTAATATTTCAGATATCAGAGATGTTGTCTCCTGTATGATATCAATCTGGGCAGGCTTTTATGTAGACTGAAGTAAGAACATAGCAGCTCAGAACATGAGGAGGCCATTCAGCCCCTCAAGCCAGCTCCATCAGTTAATACAATCATCTCATCTCAGCTTCACCTCCACATTCCTGCCTTGTCTCCATAATCCTTCAACCCCTTACGAATTAAAAACCTGTCTACTTCCTTCTGAAATTTACTTAATGTCATGGCATTCACTGCATTCTGGGGAAGTCAATCCCACAGATTCACAGCCCTATGAGAGAAGTAAGTAGCACGTACAATGAACTTGATACCATATCAGAATGTGGTCAATTTTTGATGAACGTCATTATTTCTTACTGTAGGAACAATAATGACAGAATTGTAAGTAGAAAGCTGACATCACATTCATGTTGCTGTTGTAAGCTTGGATAGTTTGCAAATCAACCTAATTCTTTAAAGCCACTTTGTCAGAACTTAGAACATAGAAAACTACAGCACAGAACAGATCCTTTGGATAACGATGTTGTACCGATGATTATCCTAATGTGAAATAAAATAATTTGACCAATGCACCCCTCAATTCACTGCTGTCCATGTGCATGTCCAGCAGTCGCTTAAATGTCCCCAATGACTCTGCTTCCACCACCACAGCTGGCAACGCATTCCATACATTCACAACTCTCTGCGTAAAGAACCTACCTCTGATGCCCCCTCTATATCTTGCTCCTAATATCTTAAAACTATGACCCCTTGTGCCGGTCAATCCTGCCCTGAGGAAAATTCTCTGGCTATTGACTTTATCCAAGCCTATACTTTGCCTGTATTTTGTCTGTACTTTAACTCTAAATAAGTTGTGTTTTGCTTCAAGCCTGGTAATTTGACCAATCAAATTGCATCCTGAACACAATGTGTGTTACCTCATGACTTTAAAAATAAACTTGATCATAGGTTTTCAACTCAACTGTGAGATTTATTTAGCCTGTCGTGCTTGTTGTGATGACGCTGTGGCTGATATATTTTGTCCTTTTTTTAATGAAGCAAGGTTGAGACAGAAACACTAAGCGATCTGCTTCAAGTCAGTAAAATAAACAACTTGTGAGGCCTTAGGTTTTGTTTTAAAAAGTCGGTACAATAGAGGCAGCCTGAATGGGTGGAGTCAAGCTCCCACAGAACCAAGATTTTCATTTTAGTTTTCAGTGGCTACTGGGGTCTTGAAGCTGGATGTGGAAGTTTTTATTCCTCCCTCTGTTATAGCCTAAAGCTGGGGTTCTTTTCCTGCTGCTAGGACTACATGTGAGACAATCAATTTCACTGAATTTGCTTCCACTTACTGTATTGGAACAGTTGACATATAGTTTATAATTTTGTTAAGTCTTTTGATGGAGTTACATAAGCCAAATCTTTTCTTTTAGTTTTATTTTGTCTGTACTTTAACTCTAAATAAGGTGTGTTTTGCTTCAAGCCTGGTAATTTGACCAATCAAAATGCATCCCAAACACAACGTCTGGCACTTACCTTTAAAATAAGAAAAAAGTTAGAGGCTAAGCTATCTCCTTGACAAGTTTAGAGGGGATTTGGTCTGGTCCATAACATTATACAGGAGCCTTGCTCTTCCGTACTCCTCACTCCTTTTGAAAGCTATGATTGATCCTGCACTTGCCATTTTTTAAAGGAAATTTCTCAGTACTCGCATCTAATTATATACTTCTCCTTTGCTGATGTTGGTGCAACCTTTATGCATAAATGGAAGGGAGCACTCAATTGTTCCTGATATTTTGACTGACCAGTATCCTTCTACCAACAATGTCAGACAGAGGCACACCAACACAAGAAGAATGGCCCAGCAGGTTACCATCTGTCGGGGTGGATTCAACTGCATGGAAAAATAGGAAAACATCAAGAGGAGAACTCAGGAGAGGTTATTAAAGTCTCCAGCACACAAAATAGGACAGAGCATTTGGAAAGGGTTAGGAATCAAACTTCAAATATAGACAATAGACAATAGGTGCAGAGTAGGCCATTCGGCCCTTTGAGCCAGCACCACCATTCATTATGATCATGGCTGATCATCCACAATCAGCATCCTGTTCCTGCCTTATCCCCATAACCCTGATTCCATTATTTTTAAGAGCTCTATCCATCTCTTTCTTGAAGGTATCCGGAGACCTAGCCTCCACTGTCTGCTGGAGCAGAACATTCCACACACCCACCACTCTCTGGGTGAAGAAGCTTCTCCTCAACTCTGTTCTAAATGGCCTACCCCTTATTTTTAAACTGTGTCCTCTGGTTTGGGACTCACCCATCAGCAGAAACATCTTTCCTGCCTCCAGAGTGTCCAATCCTTTAATAATCTTATATGTCTCAATCAGATCCCCTCTCATCCTTCTAAACTCAAGGTTATACAAGCCCAGTCGCTCCAATCTTTTAACATATGACAGTCCCCATTGACCTCGTGAACCTATGCTGCACTCCCTCAGTAGCCAGAATGTCCTTCCTCAAATTTGGAGACCAGAACTGCGCGCAATACTCCAGGTGTGGTCTCACCAGGGCCCTGTACAGCTGAAGAAGGACCTCTTTGCTCCTATACTCAATTCCTCTTGTTATGAAGGCCAGCATGCTATTAGCTTTCTTCACTGCCTGCTGTACCTGCATGCTTACTTTCATACTGGATATACGAATGACAATGAAAAGAGGGATGGTCAATACAAGACTGAAGGTGTTGTATCTGAATGTGCACAGTATATGAAATAAGGTAAAAGAGCTGGTGGCAGAGATCAAAACTGGCAGGTATGATGTCGTGGGCATCATGGAGATGTGACTGTAAGGGGATCAGGATTAGGAGCTGAATATCCAAGGATACAGATCCTATTGTAAGAAATGAAATTAAATCAATAGTAAGAAACAAAGTAGGGTCAGATGATGTGGAACCTGTGTGGATAGAGCTGAGAAACCGCAAAGGTGAGAAATCCACGGCCGGAGTTATGTACAGGCCTCCAAACAGTAGAAAAGGCATGAAAGAAAGGAATGATCATGGAGGATTTCAATATGCAGGTGGATTAGGAAAATCAGGTTGGTAGCAAATCACAAGAAAAGGAATTGGTGGAATGTCCATGAGATGGTTTTTTGGACTAGCTTGTGTTGGAACTCACTTTGGAACAAGCTTTGTGTGGAGCCACAGAAAATGGGGGAGATACTAAATGAATATTTTGCATCAGTAATTACTGTGGAAAAGGATATGGAAGATATAGACTGTAGGGAAATAGATGGTGACATCTTGCAAAATGTCCAGATTACAGAGGAGAAAGTGCTAGATGTCTTGAAAAGGTTAAAGGTGGATAAATCCCTAGGACCTGATCAGGTGTACCCGAGAACTCTGTGGAAAGCTAGAGAAGTGATGCTGGGCCTTTTGCTGAGATATTTGTATTATCGATAGTAACAGGTGAGGTGCCGGAAGACTGGAGGTTGGCTAACGTGATGCCACTGTTTAAGAAGGGTGGTAAGGACAAGCCAGGGAACTATAGACCAATAAGCCTGACTTCGGTGGTGGGCAAGTAGTTGGACGGAATCCTGAGGGACAGGATGTACATGTATTTGGAAAGGCAAGGACTGATT
>NC_057731.1:54963029-54970359 GCF_004010195.1 Chiloscyllium plagiosum | reverse complement strand
GTTGAGAGGAAGGGTGCTGTGTAAGGGAGGGGGATGTTGAGAGGGAATGTGCTGGATTGGGGAGGCGATGTTGAGAAATAAGATGCTGGTGTGTGGTAGTGGGATTTGATAGAGGAGGTGCTGGGATGTGGAGGGGAAAGGTGCTGGGGTGGGGGAGGAGGGTTATTGAGAGGGTAGGAGGAGTGGGCCAGGGCGACCGAGAAGGCACAGTCCCTGCAGAAGGTGGACAAGCGAGGGGAGCAGAATATGTCTGATGGTGGCATCTCGGAATTGGCAGAAATCACGGCTGATGATCGATATTCTGCATGTAAACAGAGACCCCGAGCTTCCAGTTCCCTGCCACTTTAACACCACACCCTGTTAGCAGGCCAACATCTGCCTCACGCTTTCTGCAGTGTTCCAGCAAAGATCAGCATCAGTTGGTAGAACAACATTTCGTTTTCCATTTGGAAACGGTGCAGCACTCCGGACTCAATACCAAGTACAATAATTTTAGAGCCTGAAATCCTTCATGTCCTAGCGCTCTATCCTACACACCAGGCCTTGTTATCATATAGCCTGCCATTACATATTACCTATGGTTAGCCATCAAGTCTCCATTAACAGCAATTCACCCTCCCAACAACGTTGTTCTCCACGCCTTTATCCAACGCTTCTTCTCACTCTATCCCTACTTATCCTTTACTCCTTACATCCTCACCCCACCGTTCCTTCAGCATATAAACTAGCATTTTACGACTATCAGCACTGAGGAAGGGTCACTGGGTTCGAAATGTTAACTCTGAAAAATCTTCACAGATGCTGCCGACCTGCTGAACTTGTCCAACACTTTCTGGTTTTTGTTTCTGATTTACATCATCCGCAGTGCTATTGATTTTACTTCACTGGGAGCTTCTAATTCAGGTCTAGCAGCCTAAAATGTGTTTATAAACCCTCCCAGTCCACACGAACTCAATTTCTCTCCCAGTCTCTGCTGTCTTTCCCACTCCCTTCACACTCACTGACCACACCTCTCCCCCTCCAGCCTCACAGTGACACTGCGCCACAGCTCATGGTCAGGTGTCACCTTGATGGCCACGCCCCTTTTAGGTCTCATTGGCTGCAGAACCACATCAAGTCTCCTCCTATTGGTGCGAACCTGGAGTCAACAGCTCATGGTCACGTGTCATCCTGCTGGCTCCACCCCGATTTTCTCTCCCATTGGCTGCTGAACCACACTCCTTTTGGTCTGCAGCTGCCATCAATCAGCCAGGCCCCATTGTGAGGTGAGTGGTGGGATCCTCCCTCTCTCTGCCCTGGGATGAGTTTCATCATTCACAGTGAATGGGGCAGTAAAACAGATCACAGGAGCTGGGTCTATTCAGCCGATTGTGGGCTGTACTCTCTCCCTCTGTAGATGTTGCAAATCTGTCCCAAACCCCTCTCATTTGTCCACAGCTCTCAAAATCTTCCTTTAAAAAATTGTACCAAATCTGTTTGAGAATAATTGCTGAATCAGCATCCACCTGCCATTCCGACTGTTCCAGATGCTCAGAACTTACTGAGTAAAACAATCTTCACATTTTCACCCTGCATTATTTGCCAATGAAAGTAGTTACTAAAAATTGTGACAAAGTTTATAATTTCTCTCGGTCTCTCTGTAAATTAAATATCCCTGAAAACTAGCTGCTCCTGGTCGAAATTACTGCTTAACCTTCTCAGCTCCAAGGTGAATTATCTGAAATTGTGCTACATTTCCATAAAAGAGAAACCTATCGTAGTTTAAATTTACGAGTGTCATAGAGATGTACAACACAGAAACAAACTCTACGGTCGAACTCTTGCATCCTGGATTCCCATTTCCCAGGAGCTGGCCTATATCCCTCAAAGTTCTTCTTCTTCATGTACCCAATCAGATGCCGTTTAAATGTTGTAATTGTACTAGTCTCCACCCCTTCCTCAGGTTGCTCATTCCATACAAGTACCACCCTCGAAGTGAAGAAGTTGCCCCAAGGTCCCTTTTAATCTTTTCCCTCTCACCTTAAGCTGTGCCCTCTAGTTATGGACTCAGCGAACATGGGAAAATGACAATGACTGTTCACTTTATTCATGGCCATCGCGATTTTATAAATCTTGACAAGATCACCTGTCTGTCTGTAACACTCCAGGGAAAATAGTCCCAGCCTATTTAGGCTTTCCCAATAGCTCAAAGCATTCAACCCTGGCAAAGTCCTTGCAAAACTTTTCCGAACGTTTCAAGTTTCACAATATCATTTCTCGAAGAGGGAGACTGGAACGGAAAACAGAATTCCAGAAGTGCTTTCATCAACGTCCTATACAGCCACAATAGGACATCACAACTTCTGTATTCATGCATTGTTCAATAGTGGAAAGCGTACCTTCACTACCCTGCCTACCTATGACTCTACTTCCAGGGAACTGTGAACCTGCACTCCAAGGTTTCTTTGTTCAGCAACGCTCTCCAGGACCTTCCCATTAAGTTATAAGTCCTGCCCTAATTTGCCTTTCCAAAATGCAGCACTTCACATTTATGTAAATTATACTGTCTGCCATTCCTCAGCCCATCAGCCCATCTGATCAAGATCCCGTTCTACACTGAAGTAAACTTCTTCACTGTCCACTATACCTCCAATTTTGGTGTCTTCTGTAAACCTACTCACCATACCTCATATTGACATCCAAACCATTTATATAAAAAGACCAGCATCGATTCTTGCGGCACACTGCTGTTCACAGGCTTCCAGTTCACAAAGCCACCCCCGATCACCGCAGTCTGTGTCCTGCCTTCAAGCCAATTTGTATCCAAATAGCTAGTTTTTCCCTGTGTTCCATGTTAATGTCCACAGACCCCCTTCAACCTTGTTTGTCACTTCTTCAAAAGATTCAATCAAGTTAGTGAGACACAATTTCCCACGCACAAAGCCAAGTTGACTATCCCTAATCATGCCGTACCTTTCCAAACACATGTAAATCCTATAACTCTAGGAAACGGTTCTCCAGGAAAGTCTATGAAAAGGCTCACTGTTCTCTTGTCCCCCGGTCTTTCCTTATCACCTTTTTAAAATCATTGCAGCTGTCTTCCAGTACTTCACCCGTGACTATCGATGATACAGGCATCTCAGGAGGGGTCCAGCAATCACCTCACTAGCTTTCCACAAAGTTCTGAAATACATCTGATCAGGTCCCACTCATTTATCCACCTTGATGCGATTTAAGACATCCAGTACCACCTTCTCTGTAATATGGACACTTATCAAGTTATCACTATTTATTTCTCCAAACACTCTAGCTTCCCTTTCATTCTCCAGTTAAAAAAAAGACATGAAATACGTGCATAATATCTCTCCCAGCTTATGAGGTTCCATAGACCGCCTTGTTGATTTTAAGGGGTCCTATTCTCTGTCTGGTTATTCTTTTATCTGTGATGTATTTGCATAATCTTTGGATTCTCCTTAAACCATTTCATGGAGTTATTTCATGTTCCCTTTTATAACTTTTGATTACTCTCGAGTATAGTCCTGCACTCAATTCCTCCACTTCATCCATATCTGACTTAGAAGGAGCAATTCCACTCCAGAACATCCCAAAAAGGCTTCCGCTTTCTGTGATCACATGTTCCTTCCCACGTGATCAACAATGCCCTCCAATGCATGTCCTCCACATCCTGCACATCCTGCCTTGAACCCGACCCCTTCAACCACAATAAGCATATAAATCCCCAGTACTGACCTTCCACTACATGAATCTCCAGATACAGTGCATTAACCACTACCATTCCGCTATCTACAGTCAGACCCCAGCACCAGTGAGGTATTTCCCGCCCCACCCCTATCTGCATTCCGCATCGACCATTCCCTCTTCGACTCCCTTGTTAGCTCCACACCATCCCTTAAACCCACCCTCCACACCCAGCGCCCTCCCTTGCTACCACAGGATATGTAAAACCTGTGCCCACACCTCATCTATCACCTCTGTTCAATGCCCCAAAGGATCTCTTCAAATCAGGCAGAGATTTTCCTGCACATCTAAACACCTCATATACTGCGTCTGGACCCTATGGACAATTTACCATGGCTAAAGCACCAATTCTTCACATCTTTGGACTGTGGGAAGAAACCGGAGCACCTGGAGGAAATACCTGGGGAGAATGTGCAAACTCTATACAGACAGTCACCTGAGGCTGGGATCAAACCCAGATGCCTGGTGTTGAGGCAGCAGTGCCCAACCACTGAGCCACAATACTGTGGGATCTTTGGTGCTGTTGTGTTGTCCCACTGATACCTCAGTCACTCACCCTGCTTCATTTCCTAAGAGAATAGGTGGTAATGGTTTAGTGATATTATCACTAGACAGTTAATCCAGAGACCCAGATAACCATCGCGGGATCTGGGTTTTGATCCCATCACAGCAGATAGGGGAATTTGAATTTAACAAAAATCTGGAATTAAGAATTTCATGACGACAATGAATCCATTGTCAATTGTTGGTTAGAAAACACCATCTGGTTCAATAATGACCTTTAGATAAGGAATCTGCCATCCTTACCTAGTCTGGGCAACATGTGACTCCAGACCCACAGCAATGTGGTTGACTGTTCACTGCCCTCTGGGCCCAGCCAGTGACACCCTGTGGGAATGAATAAAGGAAAAAAAGATCAAGTTTTGATCCTTCTCTCGTAGGTACATCCAAGAAACTAATTCACAAAATGTTCTGGTACACACTGAACAAATACCCTTCCATCCAAGCCCTTAACACTACAGCACTCAGAGGCGATGTTGGTAAACCTCTTATCATTGCAACCATTTTATTCTAACAGATAACAGTATATTTACTTCTCAATTCTCCGCTAACTATTGGGCGGAGGTGACCATCCCTTTCTTATTTATCAGTACCACCCAAATAACGTGCCTGGATATAGGACCAGGAGCGTCCTCCTGAAGCCCTCTTCAAAAGTAATGTTATCCCTCTTCAAACACATCACACCCTCTGATGTTGCCCCTTTTCTATTCTTGCTATAGCATCTTAACCCAGGAACATTAAGTTGGTGGTCCTCTCATCCCTTACTATTAATTGTTATAATATCCAAGTCCCATTTTCAAAACCATACATTGAGCTCATCTGCCTTCCCTGCTCAGTCCGACCTCATTCTGAGACTTGATCTTGCCTACCTTGACAGGCTGACCTTGAACAGTATCAAACTCAGACTTACCTGTTTTCTCACTATTTTGTTTTGGGTTTACTCCCATTAAAGGGAAGACCTTTTAGAACAGAGATGAGGAGAAATGCCTTCAGCCAGAGTGTGGTGAATCTATGGAATTCATTGCCACAGAGGGCTGTGGAGGCCAGGTCATTGAGAATATTTAAGACTGAGATAGATAGGTTCTTGAGTATCAAGGGACTCAAGGGTTACAGGAAGAAAGTGGGAGAATGGGGTTGAGAACATTATCAGCCATGATTGAATGGCAGAACAGTCCTAATGGGTCAAATGGCCTAATTTCTGCTCTTATTTCTTATGGTCCTATGGCCTATCTTGGTAAACACCAAGTGAAACTTGTTTCATATGTGCAGGCTAGGTGAATTGGCCATGCTAAATTGCATTAGTCAGAGGGAAATGGGTCTCTTCGGAGAGTTGGTGTGGACTGGTTGGGCTGAAGGGCCTGTTCCCACACTGTAGGGAATCTAAAATATGCCTTTGGTTAGCATACAGCCAGATAAAGAACTACACAATACAGGAAACAAAAGAATAGCAGATGCTGGAGATCTGAGACACTCAAAGCAGAAATCGCTGGAGAAACTCAGCAGGCCTGGCAACATCTGTGGAGAGAAAACAGAGATCATGTTTCAGTCCAATGACCCTTCTTCAGAACTCAAATAGTGCCATCTATACATAATCAGTGTGTCTCAAAATCCAAAACGTTCCCCCTAATTTTCTGTCGGTTTTATTAGCAATACTCTGCTATTTATAGAATCCCTACAGTGTGAAAGCAGGCCATTCAACCCATCGAGTCCACACCAATCCTCCAGAAAGCATTCTATCCAAAGCACCCCCCACTCTCTATCCCTGCCTTTCCCTTGGCTAACCCACCTAGCCTGCACATCTCTCGAAACTTCAGCATGGCAAATCCACCCGAACCTGCTCATCATTGAAACTGGAACACTGGGCGGAAACCCATACAGACATGGGGAGAATGTGCAAACTCCACACCAGACAGTGGCCTGAGGCTGGAATCGAAGTCAGGTCCCTGGCGCTGTGAGGCACTGTGCCAACCATGGACTCTAGACCTGGTCTCCTCAATAAACAAACAAAACATTCTGATTGAACAAAGCATTTCAAAGATGCTTTAGCTGTGAAAACAAATGAATGGTATGTCAACCTGCTTGGCTCAAACAGAAAGGCAAATATTGTATCAAGCCTACGGGTTGCTGATGGCAATTGATAACTGGTGCTACGTGGAACAAACGTTGAGCATTACTGCCATGACTGATATCATATATTTTGACGATGAACTACTTCCCTGCTGTAATGGTGAGCACAATCAGGACTCTTCCTTCTTCAGTGTCTAATTACCACGATTGTGTGAAATGATCAGAGCTAATTGGAATTATAACGGTCTTCATCATGTAGCTGCATTAATGGGATTCTTAATTGTGTGTATTTGCATAATGCTTTGATTACAAAAAAAAAGCTAGCTTCTCTTGTTTTGTATTCCAAGTGGCAATGTTTATTTAACAACGAGAATGAGCAAGGAAGATGGATGCTGGACCTGAGCAAATCCATTCCAGATTTGGCAAAGAATAGGATAGCACGGAAGGAGGCCATTCGGGCCATTGTACTTGTGCTAGCTCTTTGAAGACTGTCCAATCATTGACACGCCCCTCCTTGTTACCCCTAACCCCATGATTGTTTTCTTTCCAAATTTTATCAAATTCCTTTTTGAAAATTACTATTGAGTCAGTTTTCAATGGCTGTTCAGGCTGTGCTTTCTGAATCATCAGATTAACTTGTTGGTCAATTACCCTTCAATCTGTGTCATAGAGTCATAGAGTAATAGAGATGTACAGCATGGAAACAGACCCTATGGTCCAACCCATCCATGCCGACCTGATATCCCAACCTAAACTAGTCCCACCTGCAAGCACCCGGCCCATATCCCTCCAAACCCTTCCTATTCATATACCCATCCAAATGCCTCTTAAATGTTGCAATTGTACCAGCCTCCACCATATCCTCTGGCAGCTCATTCCATGCACATACCACCCTCTGTGTGAAAAAGTTGCCCCTTAGGTCTCTTTTATGTCTTTCCCCTCTCGCCCTAAACCTATGCCCTCT
>NC_057731.1:54961218-54962644 GCF_004010195.1 Chiloscyllium plagiosum | reverse complement strand
GCTTATGCCCGAAACGTCGATTCTCCTGCTCCTTGGATGCTGCCTGACCTGCTGCGCTTTTCCAGCAACACATTTTCAGCTCTGATCTCCAGCATCTGCAGTCCTCACTTTCTCCTCCCAACTCCTATACTCAATACTCTGACCAATAAAGGAAAGCATACCAAATGCCTCCTCTGGTTAATGACAGTGGAAAGAGTGTCTTCCTAGCTACTTTGTCAAAACTCCTGATAGTTTTCGAACACCTCTCTTTGTGGATCTCCCTTTGATCTCTCTCCTGTTTATCTAATCTCTGCACATGACTGAAGCCCCTGATCTTGTTCATGCACAAAAATCTCCAATGTGCCTGAGAGTCACCAAGTCATATAGCATCATGACCAACAAACACCAAACTATACTGATCCTATTTACCTGTCCTTGGTGCCTCAAACACTGTGCCCTCACATTTTAAATGCTCAGCCAAATGCTTGTTCAATGTTGTGAGAGTTATCTGCCTCTACCAACCTCTCAGTCAGCACATTCCATATTTCTATCACCCTCTGAGTGAATTATATTTTTCTCAGATGTCCTCTAAACCATTTTCTGTCCACGGTCGACTTATGCTGTCTGGTCTTAGACACGTTCACCATGGGGAAGAGATTCTCACGATCTACCCTGTCTATGTCTCTCATAATTTTCAATACCTCAATCAGATCCTGCCTCAGCTTCCTCTGCTCCAGGAAAAACAAACCCAGCCTCTCCAGTCTGTCCTCAGAACTGAGACTTTCCATCCCGGGCAACATCCTGGTGGCCAGTGCAATCACATCTTCTGATAGTGTGTGGACAAGAACTGCACACAGTATTCCATCTGTGCCCAAACTAACATTTTATAAAATAATAACAAAACATCCTTGCTCCTCTATTCTATGCTGCATCTAATGAAGGCAAACATTCTGTCTGCCTTCATTATCACCCTGTGCTGTCACCTGCTGGGATCTACAGACCGATACGCTGAGGTCACCTTGTTGCTTCATACTCCCTGGAAGGGAAGACATTGCCACCTGAGGACTGCTCAGGGATTGTGAATGGTCTGGTTTGATTGTACTGCAAAAGAGTTCACTTTCAGTTTGTACAACGACCAGAACATAACAGAAGGAGCTCCACAGTTCAGAGATCCCAACAAGTTATGGTCATATCATTCGAAATTTCACTGGACTCCAAAATAATCAGAATTTTAAAGGAAGAATCAAGAATTTGGGACAACTTTACCTTCTGGATAAAAGCTGATATGGAGTATTTTCATTCCCTACTATTCAAGGACAGTTGCTGTTTGCACGGTCACGGGTTCCATTGGAGAAGACTTGGTGTCGCTGGCTCTTAGCCACCGAGTATAGTTTCTCGGGCAAATATCAAACTACTTATTTTATATTTTAGTCATCTGATAATGATT
>NC_057731.1:54959428-54960625 GCF_004010195.1 Chiloscyllium plagiosum | reverse complement strand
CCTGCACATCTTTGGATTGAGGGAGGAAACTGGAGCACCCGGTGGAAACCCACGCAAACACGGGGAGAATGTGCAAACTCCAGACAGATAGTTGCCTGAGGCTGGAATCGAACCTGGGACCCTGGTGCTGTGAGGCAGCAATGCTAACCACTGAGCCACCGTGCCACTCTGTTCTGCAAGTAATGACCATGTGACATCATCAGGTTGGGTGGAGCTTAACACAACTTCATCATTAACTCTTTCAGAACCCTTATACAACAGCCATATTAAGCTCGTGTGGAGGAATTGTTTTGAAAGTACATAGAACATAGAACATTACAGCGCAGTACAGGCCCTTCGGCCCTCGATGTTGCGCCGCCCTGTCATACTAATCTGAAGCCCATCCTACCTACACTATTCCATGTACGTCCATATGCCTGTCCAATGATGACTTAAATGCACTTAAACTTGGCAAATCTACTACCGTTGCAAGCAAAGCATTCCATACCCTTACTACTCTCTGAGTAAAGAAACTACCTCTGACACCTGTCTTATACCTATCTCCCCTCACTTTAAAGTTGTGTCCCCTCGTGTTTGCTGTCCCCATACTTGGAAAAGTGCTCTCCCTGTCCACCCTATCTAACCCTCTGATTATCTTGTATGTCTCTATTAAGTCACCTCTCAACCTTCTTCTCTCTAACGAGAAGAGCCTCAAGGCCCTCAGTCTTTCCTCGTAAGATATTCCTTCCATACCAGGCAACATCCTAGTAAATCTCCTCTGCACCCTTTCCAAAGCTTCCACATCCTTCTTATAATGCGGTGACCAGAACAGTACATAATAGTCCCAAGTGTAGCCGTACCAGAGCTTTGTACAGCTGCAGCATAACCTCCTGGTTCCGGAACTCAATCCCTCTATTAATAATGGCCAAAACACAGTATACCTTCTTAACAACTCTGTCCATCTGGGTGCAACTTTCAGGAATCTGTGTACATGGACACCGAGATCTCTCTGCTCATCTGCACTCCCAAGAATCTTACCATTAGCCCAGTACTTTGCATTCCTATTACTCTGTCCAAAGTGTATCACCTCACACTTATCCACATTAAACTCCATTTGCCACCTCTCAGCCCAGCTCTGCATCCTATCTATGTCCCTCTGCAACCTACTACATCCTTCGTCACTATCCACAACTCCACCGACCTTAGTGTCGTTCGCAA
>NC_057731.1:54876772-54959380 GCF_004010195.1 Chiloscyllium plagiosum | reverse complement strand
CTCATCTACCTGTTTGGTCACTTTGTCAAAAAACTCAATAAGATTCATTAGGCACGACCTACCCTTCACAAAACCGTGCTGACTGTCCCTGATCAGATTATTCTTTTCTAGATGGTTATAAATCCTATCTCTTATAACCTTTTCCAACACTTTACCAACAACTGAAGTGAAACTCACTGGTCTATAATTACTAGGGTTGTCTCTACTACCCTTTTTGAACAAGGGAACCACATTTGCTATCTTCCAGTCCTCAGGCACTATTCCTGTAGAGAATGATGATTTGAAGATCAATGCCAAAGGCTTGTTAATCTCTTCCCTTGCTTCCCAGAGGATCCTAAGATAGATCCCATCCAGCCCAGGGGACTTGTCTATTTTTACACTCTGCAGTATTTTTAATATCTCTTCCTTGTGAACCTCAATCTCATCTAGTCTAGATGCAAGTATCTCTGTATCTTCCTCGCCAACATTTTCATTTTCCATAGTGAACACTGTTGAAAAATATTTATTTAGTGCTTCCCCTATCTCCTCTGACTCCACACACAACTTCCCACTATTATCCTTGATTGGCCCTAATTTAACTCTCGTCATTCTTTTATTCCTGACATACCTATGGAAAGCCTTAGGGTTAACCCTGATCCTATCCACCAACAACTTCTCACTTGTGTTTACTCATTTTCCTTCGGCCAATCAATGGTCTCTCTAATATCCTTCATATGGTTTATTTGTTACCCTGTGAATTCTGTGATGCATTAGTCTGGGAGTTTCTCTCCTTCCAGGATTGATTTCTGGCAAGAATGACGAAACTGAATATTGAACCAGTCACCTCCAAGTTCATCATCGCTATTAATTTAACAGAGCTCATTAAAATGGTCTGTGGAATGAAAATACTAACTTTTACAAGACTCTGGTAGATCTGTCTGTGGCTGCTGCTCTTTGTGATACTTCCAGTCGAACACACTGCTCTGTGTTTCAAGAAGATACACACATGTTAATATAAATGCACGTGCTTTGTGAGCTGTTAGTTTGGATTTGCCTGTTACTCATTTAGCCCTGAACTGTTAGTGGAACTGATATTGTTCAGCACTCTGGCAAATCCATTAATGCAGGAGTTTGAAACAACTGTGATTGTGCTTTTCAGCAGTACAGAGTTTGTTTGTCAATAACACTTTAATGCATATTCATCTCTTTGGATATTGATTTCCGGATCACTCCAGCACCATTGTGAATGATCCTTTTCCTCCCTCTTTGAAATGAATAGATTGATTTAATACAAAAACAGATATTGCTGGGGAAACCCAGTGGGTTTGGAAGCATCTGTGGAGAGAAAGCAGAGCTTCCTGTTTTGGTTCTAGTGACCATTCTTTAGGATTTCTCAAGAAGGGTCACTGGATCTGAAACAATAACCTTGACTTGCTGAGTTTCTCCAGCAATGTCTGAGTTTTTCTTTGTTTTATTTTGTTTAGTTTGATTTAATAATTTAAAAATACCCTCTAAAATATGTGTATTCATGAAAAAATATGCTTTATGGCTGCTTTTTAAATGAAAATGGGCAGCACGGTGGCTCAGTGGTTAGCGCTGCTGCCTCACAGTGTCAGCGACCAGGGTTCGATTCCTGCCTCAGGCGACTGTCTGTGTGGAGTTTGTACATTCTTCCCGTGTCTGCGTGGGTTTCCTCCAGGTGCTCTGGTTTCCTCCCACAATCCGCAGATGTGCAGGTCAGGTGAATTGGCCATGCTAAATTGTTCAGGGGTGTGCAGATAATGTTGGAGACAGTGCCACTCCACCGCTCCAATCTCCCAAGCTTGATATGCATTATCCCACCCCACAGTTAGCACTAACTTCAGCAAGGTTATAAGGAATTCAAGTGGTTCAGTGTGCAACTACATAGCATTGGTGCAGTCCCGAGAAATACAGATTCTGACTCCGCAGTTAATCCAATGAGAGAGTAAGTGAAACTAAGATGGTCAATATTTTGATGCACTTAAATGTGTCAGAAATGGGACTAACAGGAAGGTAGAAAAAAAGTGTAAGAGATTGAATGCCTACATTGAAATGATTGCCAAAATAGAGACTTAAAAAAAAAATCTCTTGCTGGATGCTTCTATTTTGGAATAATTGCTCTGGCCCTTTTTTGATGCCTCTATAACCAAAGTGTTCAATTTATTTTCCAACATCTACTGAATGTGCCAACTATCCTTATTCCAACTTGCATGTTTTAGTGCCCGCCATCACTATCCCACATTAATAGAGAGTATTTGCCAGAATAACAGTCATAGAGGGGACATAACTTGTGAAAGACCTCTCAAGGCAAAGATTTGCCTTCATTGATAATTTTTCAGTGATCTGCGGATGTTGATAAAAAAAAAAGAAGGGAAATGCAGAAGAAAATAAACATTTAATGAGAGTAAAATTTACCTCAGTATAAGCTTAGCACAAAGTGAATTACCTGACTTTACTGTGATAAAATGAGATTAGAGTTTATATGTAAACACACTGAGAAAGATTAGGAATGCAGTCAAGAGAAAATGGGATTATTTATCACATAGTTTTGCAGCAAAAAGGGATGATTACATGAAAGCAAACATCCCCTTGTAACGGTTATGTTTCATCAGCTTGCACTACACAACTTTGCTGATCAATTCCAACACACTAACTGATGATGTCCTATTGATCTGCTTCATGTGGAAACTATTCCAATCTGCAGAAAGATCACCTGTTTTTATATATGGCTTTGAACCATTCTACTGACTGTCTTTGAATGTTCAGCATTGCAAATGTATTTGAACCAATGCTTTGCACACAAAAGCAGGCCATCAAAAGGTAGGAAATCTCAGAGCAGGTATACATTCAACCCCTCCAGTTTGTTCCACCATTCCACCAATGGCTAATCTTCTACATCAATGTCACTTCCCTTTCCTATATACATATTCCTTGATTCCCTTCATGATCAAACATCCATTGTTCTTGGTCTTGACTGTACTTCCCATTGCCTTCTGAGGTGTAAAATTCTGAAGGAACAGGCATTTCCTGCTAGTCCACAGAAATTGGTACTTCCATGCACTTCCAACATGTGACTCCCCTCCGCCATGCCCCCATCCCCACACATCCATCTGCTCCTCTACTATGTTAGCCTTTGGAAATATCGCAGAAAGGTTCAAATCTACAAAGAGGTTTACAAATTGCCTCGTAGGAATTCTAAACAGATATCCAGAGATAACTTGCAATACTGTGGTGGTCAGATAGAATGAAGAGGAAAAAGACCAGATTGTGAGGGGAAGGCAGAGAGAGAGAGAGAGAAAGAGAAAAACATAAAAGGAAAGAAAAGCAAGAAATGTGGGGGCAAAACACAAAAGAAAGAAATGAAAAGTGGGAAGACATTGACAAAACGTAAGACAGAGGAGAAAGATAAGTTGAGTTAAAAAATACATTAAAAATGCAGAAAATGTATGCAGTACCCATTACTTCTCCCATAATGGACCATAAAACATAGAAACAGAAATTAGGTCATTCAGCCCATCAAGTCAGCTCCACTGTTCAATCATGGCTGACAGCTTTCTCAATCCCATTCTTCCGCTTTCTCCCCTTCTCAATCCCATTCTTCCTTGATACTCAAGAACCTATCTATCTCTGTCTTAAATATACTCAGTGACCTGGCCTCCACAGCCTTCTGTGGCAATGAATTCCATCGATTCCCCACTCTCTGGCTGAAGGAGCTTCTCCTTATCTCCATCCTAAAAGGTCTTCCCTTTACTCTAAGACTATGCCCTCGGGTCTTCATCTCTCCTACCAATGGAGACATCTTCCCAACATGCACTCCGTCCAGACCATTCAGTATTCTGTAAGTTTCAATTAGATCCCCCCCCTTATCGTTTTAAACTCCACCAAGTATAAACCCAGGGTCCTCAAGCGTTCCTCATATGGACACTTATTTTGACACCCATATCTCATTACTATTTGCAAAAATTCTTAGAGTGAATTCAAAAGATATCCCTCATAAGGTTTGTTTGGAGATGCTGGGGCTGTTCTCCTGTGTTAATGGAGATTGAGAGGAAATTTGCTAGAAATATACACAAGTATGACAGATTTTGGTAAGACAAAACTGTTTCAATTTACTGATGATACAAGGATTCCAGAGGATACAGCAGGATATTGGTAGGCTGGAGAATGAATGGAGAAAGGGCAGATGGAGATGCAAGGTGATGCATTTTGGGAGATCTAATGCAGGCGGGAAATATACAGTAAGTGTCAGAACTTTTCAGGGTATCAACATACAGAGGGATCTAGGTGTACAGGTCCACAGCTTCCTGAAAGTGGTAACACAAGTGGATAAGGTGGACAAGAAGGCATATGGCATGGTTACCTTTATTGTCCAGGTATAGCATATAAACATTAGTAACTCATGTTGTAGCTGTATCAAACTTCAGTTGGGCCATTGTGTTCAGTTCCACTAGCCATCCATCCAAATGGATGGAAAGTTTTGGTGAGGGTTCAGAAATGCTTGACCAGGATTTGCCTTAGAGCTGAGGATAGATTGAACAAACTTGATGCTTTTATATTTGAACATTGAAAGATAAAGAGGGACCTATTCAATGTTTACAAAATTATGAGAGACATAGATAAAAATAGATAATTGCAGTCCTTTTCTCAGGATAGAAATGTCAATTATTCAGGGATATGAGTTTAAGGGAAAAGGGGAAAGTTTAAAGGAGACGTGAGAGGTGAGTGTTTTACACAGATGGTGGTAGGTACCTGGAATACACTGCCAGAGGAGGTGGTGGAGGTGGATACAATAATAATGTTTAAGAGGCATCTTGACAGATCCATGAATAGGCAGGGGATAGGGGGATATGGACGGTTTAAAGGCAGAAGGCTTTTAGTTTAGAAAGACACAGCTTTGGTGGGCTGAAGGGCCTGCTCCAGAGCTGTACTGTTCTTTATTCTTCTTTAGTAAGACAATATAGGTATAAGGCTGAAGAGAGATTTGAAAAAGACATTTTCTAAGCAGTGAGTTGTAATGGCTTCAAACTTTACACAAAAAGCAAAAGAAATTCACCCTGTCCATTACTGCCCGATCAGTCTCCTCTTGATCATCAGTAAAGTGATGGAAGGGATCATCAACAGTGCTACCAAGCAGCACCTGCTCAGCAATAACCTGCTCAGTGACGCCCAATTTGGGATCCCCTCAGGGCCACTCAGCTCCTGACCTCATTATAGCCTTGGTTCAAACATGAACCAAAGAGCTGAATTCCACTGATGAGGAGAGAGTGACAGCTACTTTTGATAGTACACAGCGTTACGGAGCCCCAGCCAAACACTCCCCTGGCTGGATTCACACCTGGCACATAGGAAGATGGTCGTGGTTGTTCGAGGTCAGTCGTCTCAGCTCCAGGACATCTCTGCAGGAGTTCCTCAGGGTAATGGCTTGGCTCAACTCTCTTCAGCTGCTTCAGCAATGACTTGCCACCATCATAAGGTCAGATGTGGGGATGATGGCCGATGATTGCACAATGTGCAGCACATTCATGAATCCTCAGATATTGAAGCAGTCCATGTTCAAATGCATAACCTAAGATCTGGACAACATCCAGGCTTGGGCTGACAAATGGCAAGTGACATTTGCATCACACAATTGCCAGGCCATAACCAACACTAATAAGAAACAACTTATCCACTGCCCCTTGACATTTAAAGTTGTTACCATCACTGAATCCCCCACTTTCTGACGAAAGGGTTCAGGGGCGATTTACTAGGATGTTGCCTGGTATAGAAGGAAGGTCTTATGAGGAAAAGCTCAGGGACTTGTTAGAGAAAAGGAATTTAAGAGGTGACCTAATAGAGACATACAAGATGACAGAGCATTAGATAGGGGGACGGTGAGAGGCTCTTTCCTCAGATGGTGATGGCTAGCATGAGGGGACATAGATTTAAATTGAGGGATGATAGATATAGGACAGATGTCAGAGGTAGGTTCTTTACTCAGAGAGTAATAAGGATGTGAAAAGCACTGCTGCAACAATAGTAGACTCGCCAATTTTAAGGGCATTTAAATGGTCATTGGATAAACATATGGATGATAATGAAATAGTGTAGGTTAGATGGGCTTCAGATTGGTTTCACAGGTCACGCAACATCGAGGGCTGAAGGGCCTATACTGTGCTGCAACGTTCTATGTTCTATGTTCTATGTTCTATGTTCTATGTTCTATGTTCTATGTACCTGGTTAGGTGCGGTTCCAAAAACACTCAAGAAGCTTGACTCCATTCATGACAAGGAGAAAGTGAGAACTGCAGATGCTGGAGATCAGAGCTGAAAATGTTTTGGGCATGAGCCCCTGAAGAAGGGCTCATGCCCAAAACGTTGATTCTCCTGCTCCTTCGATGCTGCCTGACCTGCTGCGCTTTTCCAGCAACACATTTTCAGCACCATTCAGGACACTTGATTGGCACCATATCCACAAGCATCCACTCCCTCCACCACCGACACTCAGTCGCAGCAGTGTGTACTATCTCCAAGATGCACTGCAGACATTCACCAAAGATCCTTACACAGCAACTTGCAAATCCACAGCCATATCCAGCTAGAAGGACAAGGGCAGCAGTTATAATGGGAACACCACCATCTGCAAGTTGTCCTCCAAGCCACTCATCATCCTGACTTAGAAGTATCTTGTTGTTCCTTCACTGTCACTGGATCAAAATCTTGCAATTCCTTCTCTAAGGGCATTGTGGGTCAACCCACAGCATACAGACTGCAGTGGTTCATGAAGGCAGCTCACCCCCACCTTCTCAATGGGCAACTAGGGACGAGCAATAAATGCTGGGCACAGTCAATGATGCCAACAAGTAAATTTTTAAAAAGTTCACTTCCATTAGGGTGGTGGAAGCAAAGATGAGGAATAATTCAAAAAGAAAACTGAATGGGCACTTGAGGGAAATAAATTTGCATGTTGACGAGGGTAAGCTGGCGGAATAGAACAGTTATAACAGGCCAAATGTCCTGTCTCTTGTCCCAGAGAAATATCACTCCTGTCTCAGTGTCAAAATCTTTCCTTAATTGAGGTCTTCCAGTTTCTTTTTCTTGAACTTCAGGGCGAAGTTTACAATTATGTTCAGAGTCTGATGAACGAACCTTTTATAATTCTGTAGGCCTAAACATTCTCACTTCCAACATTTTGGAAGATTTCTGTCCTAAAGTCTTCTGGCTTAGAAGCCCCACAGGCTAGAAAACACTTCCACTGAATTTCTTAAACTTAAGAAAAAAACTTCTGCTCAGAAGATAAACTTTTTCCTTTTGGACTAAACTCTTGAATTATTTTGAACTGTGGTCAAAGCAAAACTAATGTGTTTATTCTGTTTGCAGGATTGGTCATGAACACAAACGTTTTTCTATTAGCACTATCGGAGTTTTTCTGCTTTTTGACTGCAGTCATAGGTCTTCTTGGAAATAGAACAAAAAACAGAGAACCACACAGCACAGGAACAGGGCCTTTGGCCCTCCAGGCCTGTAGCACCACATTTTTTCCCTTCCATACTAAACCTGTCTTCACTTACAGGATCTGTATCCCTCTATTTCCTTCCTCTTCATGTATCCATCCAGGTGCTCCTTGAATGTTACTATTGTGTCTGCTTCCACCCCCTCCTCTGGCAGTGCGTTCCAGGCACCCACCACCCTTTGTGTGAAAAATTGCCTCTTTTAAACATCCCCCCTTGCATCTTGAACCTTTGTCCCCTAGTAATTGACCCCTCCATCCTAGGAAAAAGCCTCAGACTTTCCATTCTATCCATATCATTCACAATCTTATAAACTTCTATCAGGTCACCCCTCAACCGCCAGTGAAAACAAACCCAGTCTATCCAACCTTTCCTCATTGCTAAAATCCCCCATACCAGGCAACATCCTGGTAAACCTTTTCTGTACCCTGTCCAAAGCATTCACATCCTTCTGGTAGCGTAGTGACCAGAATTGTATACAATATTCCAAGTGTAGCCTAATTAATGTTCTATATGGCTGCGGCATAACTTGTCAAACATTATGCTCAACGCGCTTCCAATGAAGGCAATCATGCCACTGGCCTTTTTTACACCCTTATCTACCTGCACTGTCACCTTCAGTGATCTGTGGATCTGCACACCCAGATCCCTCTGCATATCAATATTCCAAAGGATTTGCCATTCACTGTATAATTTCCAGCTATACTTGACCTTCCAAAATGCATCACCTTACATTGTCCACATTAAACTCCATTTGCCATTTTTCTGCCCATGCCTCCAACTGATCTATATTCTGCTGTATCCTCTGACAATCCTCCTCACTATCTGCAACTCCAGACCTTTGTATCATCTGTGGAACACCACTAGTCACAACTCTCCAATCCAAAAAGCATCCTTCTGTTGCTACCCTCTGTCTCCTATGACTAAGCCAGTTCTGTATCCATCTTGTCAGCTCACCCCGATACCCTGTGACTTCACTTTTTGTACCAGTCTGCTTTATTGATGTCCACGTAGACAACAGCAACCATTTTTCCCTCAACAATCATCTTTGTTACCTCCTCAAAAAAACTTGATCAAGTTATTGAGGCACGATCTTCCCCACACAAAACCATGCTGCCTTTCGTTAATAAGTCCATTTGCTTCGAAATGTGTGTAAATCTTGTCCTGGAGAAGCTGTTCCAATAATTTCCCTCCCACTGATGTGAGGCTCACAGGTCTATAATTTCCTAGATTATCCCTGCTCCCCTTATGAAACAATGAGACAACTTTGGCTATTCTCCAGTTGTCTGGGCCCTCACCTGTGGCCAAAGAGGATACAAAGATGGCTGTCAATGCTCCAACAGTTTGTTCTCTTGCCTCCCTCAATATTCTTGGATTGATCCCATCAGGACCTGGAGACTTACCTATCTAATACTTTTTAAGATGGACAACACCTCATCCTTTTTAATAGCAACTTGGCTTAGAAACTAGATGCTCCCTTCCCTGGGATCCCTACAAATGATGTGCATAGGTCACTTTCCAAATGATATTCTGAGCTGCTTGAAAAGAAAACTTCACAGAACTAGCCCACGATACATCTGTGTCTGTTTGGAAATCTGCTACATTCCCTGCTGATATTACGATAGGAATAAAACATGGCTTGATAATTTTTTAAAAATTAACTCAGTAAGACTACCAAGAGTTATGAGGAACGGGCAAGAAAGTGGACATGAGGAATGTCAAATTGGCCATGATCCTATTGAATAATGGACAGCTTGTAGGGTTAAATAGCCTACTCCTGTTCCTATTTCTTATTGTCTTATTATCTTATTAACATGGTGGTCATTCACTGAAACTTAAGTACACAAGACAGTCAAGTTTTTTTTAACAAGAAGTTTATAAATACAAGGGAGAAAATACGTAAAGCAAACCAAACTATCTAAATGTAGAACACGATGAGAAAGATCTTGAAATATGTAAAGCAATGTCTAATTTATTCCTCACCACCATCATTTTACAATTTTACATCAGGAAAAGTACCCTTCTTGCTCATTCAACTCAATCTATCCTTTTCAGTTCCTTTCTGTGAATTTTGAAGTCATCTTACAAGAATAGTTACAATGCCACAAGCTTAGACATCCTCAGATCTCAATCGTCTTCAGATTTATAACCGTATACTCCTGGTCTGAAAGTTACACAAATAAACTTTCCACTAAAGTAATTAACTCCCTGTTCTATACTCCTTTCTGGGACAGAAAATATTTTTTTTAGATTAGATTACATTACAGTGTGGAAACAGGCCCTTCGGCCCAACAAGTCCACACCGACCCGCCGAAGCGCAACCCACTCATACCCCTACATGTACCCCTTACTTAACACTACGGGCAATTTAGCATGGCCAATTCACCTGACCCTGCACATCTTTGTGGGAGGAAACCGGAGCACCCGGAGGAAACCCACGCAGACACGGGGAGAACGTGCAAACTCCACACAGTCAGTCGCCTGAGGCGGGAATTGAACCCGGGTCTCCGGCGCTGTGAGGCAGCAGTGCTAACCACTGTGCCACCGTGCCACCAAAATATATTGCTCTTTTGACTCCATTTAGGTCTCCTGCTAAAAAAAAATTCCAATCTCTGGGTTTTACAGGCTACTTTCAAGCCTTCATTTTGCTAAACCAAAAATAAGCTTATGGCTCTCAATATTTGTGATTCCAGGTATAACACTTACAGTAAAAAATCTTCCATTAATAGCCCAGGGGTTCCCTGCTCTTTGACACATACTAAAGTAGATAATGGTTCTGGAGTGTTTAACTGACATAGTTTTTTTTTAAATCCTTCATAAAAATAGCCAACACCCATATGCCATTACTTTTAGATACAAACTCTAAACATAGCTATGAGTATAAATGAATCAGATACCTTTCTTCATAAATCCAAATCCAAATTCCCACCATCTTTATCACACACGTTTCATCACAGCTGGTACTTAAAGCCTTGGGAAGCCTTTTAGTTACGTTCCTGTAATATTACTCAACCTCTTGGGCACAGTACGTGAACAATAGAAATTGGTGCATTTCATTCTTGCAGGTAGTAAATTCTGCCTAGAGGTTTTAAGAAAGTAACAATTTATTTGTTTTTATGCCATGATTCTTGCTCCTATTTCCTCTCAATATATTTTTCCCTAGATCCTGAATCAAATTTGATTATAATTCACCCTATTCCCTTTTCTGTCATTGCTCTCTTTTCTCTCTATCATTAAGTGTTATTACATAGGCGCATAGAAAGAGGAGTAGGCCATTCACCCCTTTGACCCTGTTCCGTTTTTTGGTGAGATCACGGCTGATCTGTCGCTTACCTCCATATACCTACCTTTGGCTCATACTCCTTAATATCTTTGCCAAACAAAAACTTATCTATCTCAGATTTAACATTCACTGCCAGCTGTAGATGAGAGTTTCAAATTTAATAGTGACTAGTGGAGTTCCGCAGGGATTCTGTGCTGGGACCACAACTGTCCACGTTAATGATCTGGATGAAGGAACTGAGGACATTGTTCCTAAGTTTGCAGATGGCACAAAGATTGGTGGAGGGGCAGAGGAAGCAGGGAAGCTGCAGAAGGATTTGGACAGGTTAGGGGATTGGGCAAAGAAGTGGGAGATGGAATACACAATGGGAAAATGTGGGGTCATGCACTTTGGCAGGAAGAATAGAGGCATGGACTATTTTCTAAATGGGGAAAGGCTTCACAAATCTGAAACACAAAGGGACTTAGGAGTTCTAGTTCAGGATTTTCTTAAGGTTAACATGTAGGTTCAGTTGACAGTTTGGCAGGCAAATGTAATGTTAGCATACATTTCAAGAGGGACTAGAATACAAGAGCAAGGATGTACTGATGAGGCTGTATGAGGCTCTGGTCAGACAACATTTGGAACATTGTGAGCAGTTTTGGACTCCATATCTAAGGAATGATGTTCTGGCATTGGAGAGAGTCCAGAGGAGGTTGTCAAGAACGATCCCAAGAATGAAGAGTTTGTCATATGAGGAGCAGTTGAAGACTCTGCATCTGTGGAAGGATGAGGGGGGACCTGACTGAAACTTACAGAATACTGAGAGGATGGATAGAGTGGATGTGGAGAAGATGTTTCTATGAGTAGGACAGACTTGGACCCAAGGGCACAGCCTCAGACTGAGGGAATAAACTGAGATGAAGAGGAATTTCTTCAGATAAAGGGCAGTTAGTCTGTGGAACTCATTGCCTCAAAGGGTAAGTCATTGGGTGCATTTAAGACAGAGATAGATACATTCTTGATTGGTAAGGGGATCAACGATTATGGGGAGAAGGCAGAAGAATGGGGTTGACAAACATATCAGCCATGATCGAATGGCAGAGCTGACCCAATGGGCTGAATGGCCTAATTCTGTTCCAATGTGTTATGGTCTACCACCCTGTGTACCAAAGTCCACCCTAATATTCCTCTTGAATGGTTTTTGTTAAGAAAATAGACTGTTGGCCTTAATTTTCATCAAACACTGAGTTAGAATTTTCAGCAAGTTACAGTGCACATTGTACTTGAACTAATGAGTGTGGAAAAAAGACTAATCAAAAAATTCCTCGCTCCTCTAAGATTTGTCTGTGTGCCTTTAATCTGCACTCTTGTTTATTTTTACCATCCACTGCTTGTGTGAAACAAAGTGTGTTAATATCAAAATGTATCACTTGCTTTCAATAACAACGATTCTGCACTGTCCAGAAAGACCAAGAGAACTAGAGAAAGCAGCCACGTGTCAGCACATGAGGGGAGAACAAACAAAATGTAAAATATGCAGGGGTAAATATCATTGAGAGAAAATATGGGAAAAGTAAGTATTTGACAATAACTGAGGGGAGAACAATGATGATGTAAGATGAGAATAAAGGACAAACCCTGGTGAGAGAGGTCGATCAAAGAAAGAAAAAAGACTGGAATGGAGATAGACAATGAGCGAAATAAGAATGTTTTTTGCACGTTTCTGGATCTAAATGAATTCTGAGCTGAGTTGCTGATGAGTGAAACAACATTGACTGTTTCCCTATTCTAACAGCAATTTGTCACTTTCAGATCAGCTGGGAATATTTAAAATCAATGATGCAGGATTCCTTGTTGCAAGACAAAACTGGCAAACAAAAGAAAAGGAAGGGTGCAATATAACTGGAAGATTCTTCAAATGAACTGTTTGGGATTAAAGGATTATATAAAATTCCACTGGGCTTGTGCATCAACGTTAATGAGCTGAAGTGGTCCCAAGATGTTAATTCAGAGAAAAAACAATCTCACAAACTATGCAAATTGGCTTTGGTTAGAGATCATACACAGGTGCTCCTGTTCCATGATTTTTAAATTCATGGATTCTTATATATCAGATCAGAATTGCAAGCTATTGAGGAGAATGCAGTGACATTTTTCTGCTTACTGAGGCTAAATGGATATGAGCTTTAACGAAAATTTGACAGTGAATTTGTATTATTTTATATGCTTGAATTGATTCTGGTGCTAATGGTATCTTCCTTTCCTCACAACGTCAATGTGATGAATGGATTTCACGAAATTTCTTCCCACTTTTCATAGCATTTACAGCCATAGAAACCAACCATTTAACTCAACTGGTGCTTGTTAATGTTTATGATCCATTAGAGACTACTCTCGCTGTGAGATAATCCCTCACTAGAATTTGCAACACACATCTAAACAACACTCAAGAAGCTTGACACCATCCAGGACAAAGCAGCCCCCGCTTGATTGGCACCACATCCACAAGCATCCACTCCCTCCACTACTGATGCAGTGTATACTATCTACAAGATGCACTGCAGAAATTCACCAAAGGTCCTCAGGCAGCACTTTCCAAAGACATTTTCGACCACTTCCATCTATAGGGACAAGGGCAGCAGATACATGGAAGCACTACCCCCTGCAAACTCCCTTTCAAGCAACTGATCATTCTGACTTAGAAATATATCACTGTTCCTTCAATGTCGCTGCATCAAAATTCTGAAATTCCCTCCCTAATGGTAATTAAGGAATCAGTTATTTGGCTAAAAGAGATGAATACAAATATTTGTTTACTTTGGGATTAAGTACTTGAAAGGTTTTACATGAGCTGCATGAGTTTTTTTTATCAACTCAAGCTATTTTAAGGTTGTGAAGTCTATAGTAAATGCATCAAAGTTTAATTATTTTCTGCATCGTTTCTGATGCCTGTCCATAATGAATACTGGGTGAGTTACATGGAGGCTGAAAGGTAAAGAGTGGAGGGGCATTGGTTAGTGTACAGGCTATAATGAGCTATGGAGAAGAATGGATTGACATGAGATTGCATTTAGTTGGTATAGGGGCTACAAGGAGCCATATGTGTGGGTAGAAGTGCATCAGTAGCCACAAAGGTATGAGGGGTGATAACACAGGTGTTTGCATGAATTAGCACAGATGATGCATGGGGAGTGAGTGCAGGGGATGAATGTGAGAGATATGGTCTAAAGGACCTGACTATATTTGTTAAAACCGGGAAGAGTTCCCAGAGTGCTGAGGTGGATCCTTGTAAGAGTCCACCTTGGTAGTCAGCAACTCCAGTATTGACCTCTAAAATATCTCCAGGGTATGGAAGGGCCCAGCTCTCTCCTAGACCTCCCCATTTGGAATGAACACCATTCTCTCCAGGGCCATTTCTCCTGAGGTGAGCGTAAGGGACCGGGAATCTTCTCCAATATTCCCAACTCTTTTCCCCCTCCCCCTAACCCAGGCCTAATTCTTTATTTCCCTAAACATAGAGTTATGGAAACAGACCCTCCAATCCAACTGTCCATGCCAACCAGGTTTCCCAAACTAAATCAATCCTATTTGCCTGCATTTGGTCCATATCCTTCAAACCTTTTGTATTCCTGTACCTGTTCAAATGTCTTTTCAATATTGTAATTGTACCTACATCTACCATTTCCTCTAGCAGATCGTTCCACATATGCACCACCCTCTTTGTGAAAATGGTGCCCCTCAATTCCCTTTTAAATCTTTCTCCTCTCTACAATGAGGTCAGCTAGGGATTGAATATGAGCTCCCTAATTGGGGCTGTTAATCTGGTCTAATCAGGGAACCCTGGCTGACAGATAATAAACAGGAGTGTCAGAGGTTCTGTTCACTCTGAGAGTTGCTCTGAGGGAGCTGGATCAGTGTCAAGGACTCTCCACATGGAAATAAAGGGTGACTTAGTGATGGGAAACCAGCCTTTGTGGAGTTATTTCAACCTTGAAATTATACCGTCTGGTTTTGAATTCCCCAACCCTGAGAAAAAGACTTTTGCTATTCACCTATGTATGGCACTGATGATTTTAGACACCCCTATAAGGTCATCCCTCAACTTCCTACACTCCAGGGTAAAAATATCCCTGCCTGTCCAGCTTCACCTTATAACTCCAACCCTCCAGTGCTGGTAACATTCGTGGAAATACTTTCTACACCCTTTCCAATTTAATAATATCCTTCCTGTAGCAAGGCAACCAGAACTGTACATAGATCCTCCTTCCTGAACACACATGGCTAATGCCACCTCTTCATCATTTCTTGGTTTCCATGAATTTGTGTCTGGTCTCTTATCAGCATCTTGTACAGTAGATGTTCTCATCTGTAAGTTCAAGATAAGTACCTTTAATGAATAATCCCATGGATTTCCCTAGAAACATTGGCTCATTATCGCCCTGTCTTTATCATATTCCTTTCCATTTCTCTATCTGCCCTTCACTCTCTTCCCTCTTGTACCCAATCTAGCTCAGTTTCGTGTTTCTGTTCAGTTACGATCGAGCATGTAATGTACATCTTCATTGCAATACTTTGTTTGCCTTTCCTCTTGCAATGCTAGGAACATAGGAGTGGGAGTAGGACACAGCATATCATTGAGCCTATCTTATCTTTAGTTATCCACCTTCACAGCATCACAGAGAATCACAAAATTGTTACTGTGCAGAAGGAGGCCATTCGTTCCATTATGCCTTCAGTTCTTCTATTTCCTAAAGCCAATCTCCTGCCTTTTCCCCATATACTTGTTGACCATTTCTATCCAAACAATTTCTCAATGCCCTTTTGAATGCTGTTAAAAATCACAACACCAGGTTATAATCCAAAAAATTTATTTGAAAGCTTTCAGAGCATGGATCCTTCATCAGGCAGCTAGTGGGGCAGGATCAGAGGACACAGAGTTTATAGTAGAAGTTCAAAGTGTCATACAACTGAAGGGATGTATTGACCAAGCCTAGATTGCTATTATATCTTTAATTACTTAGAATGGGGATGCAAGTTTGATTAATACGTAATCCCTGAACGTCTTTCAAGTCACAGTCCCGAGACAGCTTAAGGTTTAATCAGTACAAAAACAATGTGGCATCTCAGTTCAGACAATGCATCCCAACATCTTTTGAATGCTTCAGTTGAACTGTCCTCCGCCACATTTCCAGTGGTGCATTTCAGACCCTAACTACTCGCTTGTGGAAAAGTATTTTTTCTCCCGTCCCTTTGCTTTATTTGCACATCACTTTAAATCTCGTTCTTGTTTCTTTTACAAGTGGAAACATAGCTTCTGCCCAGGTCAGTCATGATTTTGAAAACCTCTATCAAATCTCCTCTCAGCCTCCTTCTCTCCAGGGAGAAAGTCTCAACTTCTTCAATTGATCCTCATCACTGACATTTCTCATTTCTGGAATCATTTTTGTAAATCAATTTGCATGCTCTCCAATGCTTTCATGTCTTTCCCGTAATGTGGTTCCCAGGACTGTACACAATATTCCAGCTGAAGTCTAAAAAGTGTCTTGTCCAAGTTCAACATCATGTCCATGCTCTTGTACTCTATGCCCCTGTTAATAAAGCTGAGAGCTCTATATGCTTTATTAACTGCTCTTTCTAACTATCCTGCTACCTTTATTGTTCTGTGCCCATATTCACTAGCCCCTCTGCTCCTGCACTCCCTTCAGAATTTTATTTACTATTAAATCATGTCTTTTAACATTCCTCCAACCAAAATGCTTCACCTCATACTTTGCTGCCATCTATCCAAGTCCTCCACCTACTGTTCAATGGTTGTTTGGAGTTCCTGCTGTTCCACCTCACGGTTTAGAATTCTTTCAAGTTTAATGTATCAGCAAACTCTGTCTCATCTGCAAACTCTGAAATTGTCCCCTGCACACCAAGATCCAGATCATTTATATATGAAGTCTCAATACTGACTCCTGGGCCTTACAAAACTTCCTCCAGCCTGAAAAATATCCATTGACTGTAACTCTATGGTTCCTATCGCTCAGACAATTTTGTACTCATGTTGTCTTTTATACTTTCAATTATTACTTTCCTCACAAGTAATTTGTGTGGAGCTTTGTCCTACATCTCTCAATATCTTTACCTAATGAACATCTGTCTCAGTCCTGAAACCCCAAAGACCAAGGATCCACACCCTCAGCTGAAAGAGAGCTCAAGATGTAAAAACAAATGCTGGTTTTGCTTTTGAGTGGCTTGGCTCTCTATTTAAAATGATCTCCCCTTCGTCTGGATTGGCCCATGAGGGAAAATTATTTGTCACTTTCTATTCTGCAACAGGGCACCGTTGGAGAGAGAATGACCTATAGGCAATTGGAACATTCCAATCAGCTTCTATTAAAGGCCTTATTTGGTTTCAAACTAACCTCAATTGCGTGCATGCATTTTGCGCTTGGACTGCGGTTGGTAAACAGAGGCCAACAACACTAAACCATTCACCATCCTCACCTGACCAAGAGCAATGAGAAAATTCTGCCACTCTCTTTGATTTCTGTTAACTATTACAAAGGTACCATCAGCTGAGCAATTCAGTTCCATTTGCTTCCCAAACAGAAGGACTGACCCTTGTTGGAAACTCGTACTGCTGTGGTTTTGACTGTGTATTTATTCAAACCCATTTCTCACTTGTCTCTGTTATTTCTAAAAGATATTTTTGGGATGCACTGGGGCAACATGAAAGTGCACATCTTGCTCGTGTCTGATGTTCTTTTCTTGTTTCCAGACAGAAGTCTGCCTTTCATTGGCTATAATGAGAAGCAGAATAACAAAGGCAAATCCATTTCATGTATGAGGAAACAACTATTTCATGGTTTGTGTCTAATCCCTAGTCAGGCTGTGGGGAAACAATGTGAATACAATCCCTACTGATCTTCTGAATTGTCTGTGATACGGTGGTGCCTTCTGGGTGAGTGGAATAACTACATACAGGGCTTGATCCTCTGTAGTCTATATGAACCACAATCACTTACAGACTTAGAAACATTTATTCTGCAGGCACTGATCTCAGAGCAGTTTTCATGGAATCCTGCAAACCTAAGTTACGGTATCACCTGATCCTCATGTTTAATTTTGTGACAAGGAACTCTAAGCTGTGTTGTCTATTTGGCTCATTTTTAATCATGGATGTATATGACTAAATCAAGTTAAAAATCACACAACACCAGGTTATAGTCCAGCAGGTTTATTTGGAAGTGTAATCTTTTGCTATAAATTCTGTGTCCTATGATCCTGCCACACTAGCTACCTGACAAAGGAGCAGTGCTCTGAAAGCTAGTGCTTCCAAATAAACCTGTTGGGCTATAACCTGGGGTTGTGTGATTTTTAGCTTTGTCTATCCCAGTCCAACACTGGCACCTCCACATTATGATTAAATAGATTTCTGAATATTAGTGTGCACACTCAGGGAGGAGGTAGAATCAAAAATTCATAGAATCATACTGTACAGAAGAGACCTTCTGACCCATTGAGACTGTCCCACCAAAGTAACTCTAAATCTGCACTGGTCCTAGTTTCCAGCACTTGGCCCATAGCCTTGAATGCTATGACACTTGAAGTGCTTATCCAAATACTTTGTAAAGATTGCGAGTTTTCCTGTCTCAGCTCCCTTCCCAGACAATGCATTCCAGACCCACACTACCCTCTGGGTTCAAAATTCTTTCCCCAAATCCCCTGTAAACCTCCTGTCCTTCAACGTACAATAATTATTGTATTGAGCCTCCAACAAAGGAGAATATCTGCTTGGTGTCCACCCTATCCATTCCCCTCATATCTTATCCACGTCTCTCAGTTCCCCCCCCCCCCACCACCCCAGCTTTCTCTGCTCCAAAGAAAGCAACCTGAGCTTATCCAGCCTCTCTTCATAGAGGAAAGATGCTGAAAAGTGCCCAGTGTCCACTCAGTGAAGCAAGAGGAGAAGGATAAAATAGAACAGGTCAGAAAAGAAAACAGTGATTACACGGAAGGCATTGCTGAAAAGAGGGAGATGTAAATGGAGCTTATTGCCTTGCACTCATCAGGAAAACATAAATATGTCAAATTTCAAATGGTCGCAATAGTTTAGTTTCAGGAAAAGAAGGGAGTTGATTGATTGGCAAGTCAACATGGATTGGCCCATGCATTGCCATTGTTATAATCCCAGTTAATGATAATCCTGGGCAAGTTAGATCCCAGAATAAAATCTGGATTGACAAATCCTTTTCTCAGTGGACGTGGTGGTCATTTACTATAACATAGTTACATCAGGTTGCAGATTTTCTTTAGCAACAGAATGAACATTTATTACACAAAGCATTAAAAACAAGAGAAAGTTATTTAGTATTATGGACTAGGCCAGACCACTCAGAACATTCTTAAATAGGCAGCCCAGACCATAACTTGGCAAGTGGACAGTGAAAATTACCTGGAGTAGGTTAGCTAGGTTAACTACCAGGTTTTACACAATGAAACACAAAGGACAGAATAAAGAACCTCTACGGAACTCAGTCTATCCAAACAAGACTTAATTATGCTGTTCCAAACATATACAACAGTCCTGATAAAAAAAACCTTCTTGAAACACTGTCAAAACATGGAACAGATGCTTAAAGGTTGAAGTTAGAAGAGCAGATAAAGAGAGAGTTTGTTTCCACATAGCTTATTGTTTAACTCCCAACTAGTTCTGGACTGAACTAAACTCCTCAGCTAGACAGCTGACCACTCCCCTTTCATTATACAGGTCATTTTAAAACATGACCACTTTGGCCTGAAGTCTCATCTGTTTACATATAAACAAAATGGCCTTTTAATACCCTTTAATCTCTGTACCAAACCAGTCTAATCGGAATCAGGAGCGGTTTATGACCCCTCTGAAAAAAAACGACACAGTATCCTTGAGAAAAGGAACAGCTTTTAGAAAAAAGAAACCAGCTTTGTGACACTAGATATGGAAGATAGCTAGAAGGAGAAACTCAAAACATCCAGTGAAGCAATGTTTCAATCTATTCCCCAACACTATCACTTTGTAGCAATTCAAATTCAGATAATTTACATCTCGATATCAAACCTTTCAATTTAATGCAACTGACTCCCCCCAGTTCTTTCCTATGAACTGTGAAGAACTTTTACATGAATGTTGGGAAACTGAGAGTCTAGAGTTTCTCAGCTTTTAATAACCTGCAGATTTCTAACTAAATATTTTTGGCCTGGAGGTTGCACAGACTAAACCCTTCGTCTACTGAAGTAATTGTTTTTGATGAAATCTTTTCAAGGTTAAAAAGTGTAGCCTGGACATCTGGGATATATCTGAATATATCTGAATATATTCTGAATATCCCATAACAATCACCAGTCTGCTCACTCTTTTTGTTACACTAGTGCTGAGATCTATATTTCGATCCGAGGATCCTAAACCTAGATCCTTCAGGAGTGTGGGGCTCAATTGAATCTCAGAATAGTGCCCCATGTTCTGAGAATCAAATGTTCAGCAGCTTAACGGATGATATGGGTAACTGCTGTGCAACAGTAAGTACACAAGTTAAGTAGGAGGTTAGAGTACAGCAGAGTAGAGAGAATAGAGCAGCTTTTAATTTGCCATCTCTACCATATACAACTGATACAGTAAAAAATGAGACAGCTTTCCTCCAGACTGAGGGTGCTACATGGACAGCACAAACTATACAATCATACACGGCATAAAATGCATAAGACGTGCAAAACACGCAAGTTACATTGTAATAGAAGAATGATAAATAATAGACATTTTTCTTGCAGCAATTCGAAGTTGTGCAAAGAGTTTCAGGTGGGAAAGAGTCTGATCATACCGTGTTAAGGAGCCTGATGGCTTGGGGGAAGAAGCTGTTGCTCAGTCTGGCCGTGAGAGACCAAATCCTCCGATACTTCTGCCAGATGACAGAAGGGAGAAGAGTTTGAGTGAGGGGTGTGTGGGGTCTCCCACAATGCTCTCAGCCTTTTGGATGCAGTGTGTGGTGTAAATGTCGGAAATGGAGGGAAGGGAGACCCCGATGATCTTGAGTTGAGTAAGGCATTAGGGTACAAGGTAAGTAGGGTGCCATTTAATGGAGTTGTTAGGGTGGCATGGGGAATAGGGGCCGTGTTGTGGCCAACAACGGTGTAGGGGGAGGGCAGTACTGGTGGCAAAGTACAGGGCTTCTGAGGATGGGATGTTTGGGCAGTGACAATGCAGGGGATTAAGTTGGATAAATGTCAGGAACTGTAGTGAGGATCTCAAATGTTGGAACTTGGAATGTGGGTGTTCAGGCCAGTGGTGGGAAGGGTCTCAGATTCTAGGGGTTCAGGCCAGTGGTGGCAGTAGAGGCATTCACTCATGAGACATGGACGTTGTTGGCTAAGCAGCATTTATTACCCCTCCCTAGATGCCTCTTGAGAACTTGGAGGTGAGCTGCCTTCTGGAACTGCTACAGTCCATGTACGGTGGGTTGGCACACAATGCCATTAGGGAGGAAATTGCAGGATTATGACCCAGTGACAATGAGAGAACAGTGATAGATTTCCAAATCAAGATGGTGAGTGGTTTGGAGGGGAACTTAGCAGTGGTTTTCCAACATACCTGCTGCTCTTATCCTTCTGGATGGAAGTAGATGTGGGTTTGGAAGGTGCTGTCTGAGGATCTTTGGTGAAGTTCTGCAGTGCACCTTGTAGACAATACACACTGCTGCTACTGAGCATCGGTGGTGGGTGGAATCGATGTTTGTGGTGCCTTATAGAGTTGTATAAGATTATGAGAGGCATGGATAGAGTGAATGCATCCAGTCTTTATCCCAGGGTTGGGGAATCGAGGACTAGAGGGCATCAGTTTAAGGTTAGAGGGGAAAGAATAAAAGGGAGCCTTGAGGGGCAACTGTTTTACACAGAGGGTGGTACGTATATGGAATGAGCTGCTAGTGGAAGTGGTTGAGGCGGGTACATTAACAACATTTCAAAGGCATTTGGACAAATACATGGATAGGAAAGGTTTAGAAGGATATGAGCCAGGTGCAGGGAAATGGGGTTAGTGTCGATGGACATTTTGGTCAGCATAGACCAGTTTGGGCCAAAGGGCCTGTCTCCGTGCTGGAGGAATCTAAGACTCTATGACTCGTTTCTCATTGCACAACACCCAATCAGGAGAGCCTGTGCTCTACTTGGCTCCTCAGTGTATTGTTCCAGAAGATCCATGGTAAGGCAGTCCGCAAGGATCAGAGAGATTGTTTTAAGTATCTTTGAGCTCATGAAGGCAGGCCCTGGCAATCAGAGGGTTGATAATCTCCAGGAGTGGCTCTGAAAGTTCCCATCACTCATGGGTTTATTTTTGCCAGTCATTCAGCCTTTAAGGAAGACCTTCCCTCCACTCTCGAGCAGCTCACGAGCCCCTACCCACAAGTAGCTACCGTGAGGCTCTCACACTGTCAGTGACAGTCTCCCTACAAGGAGACATCCATTCCAATACTTGCAGACGAATAGATGTCAATCAGCCTGTTGATGAACTAAATCAGCTGCCTGGCTTTGGGCACTACAGCCACTGCCATTCCATGACAATGAAGGACATGGAATTTGCGTTGCCATTTTCCTAGCCCTCCCATCTCCAAGTCAGTCACCAAGGGGCTAGTAAACCCCAATCAGCCTCTGTAAGGCTGTGGGAGGGTTTAGCTTTGATCCTCTGAAATCCTGAGGAAGACCGTATCCAAATGTCAGGAGATTGAATATTGTGAGTTCCAGTTTCTTAGAAAGACTTCCACAACGTTCCAATACTTCAATCCTTCTGACAAATTAACAGCAATTGATTTTTTTCTCCCCAGCAGCACATCACTCAGACAATTCAGACAAAGCTTTCTTTGACGCAAAGGCATGTATCTTAAATCAAAAACCGAAAGATCTGTGGGTGCTGTAAATCAAAAACAAAAGCAGAAGTCACTGGAAAAGCTCAGCAGGCCTGGCAGCATCTGTGGAGAGAAAGCAGAGTTAATGTTTCAGGTCCGAGTTCAGAGTAAGGGGCACTGGTTATATTTTATTGTGAGTGGTACCCCCTCTGTCATGAGCTGATGCCAAAGAGGCACCAAACGTTGCCAAATGCTGCCAGAATTGTGAATAATGCCAATAACCTCAATGAGGGTGAATAATGGGGTTCAGAGAGATGCTGCCTGACCTGCTGGACTTTTCCAACACCACACCTTTCGGCTCAGACTCTAAATGTAGCCTTCTGCCTCGGATGGGGCCCCCATCCCCACCGAAGGATAGCCAGTGGCTGCTGGACATCTGGATGCTTTCACTCCCAGCCTTTCAATTGGCTCTTGACGCTTCGAAATTTGTAGACTTGCAAGCATTTTGCAACTCATTTTCTTAAACAACCACATGCTCCCGTCAGAATCAAAGCTGCAGTGCACAAAAATATTGCTCAAATTCCAGCACTGTATAATGGGCTGTAGTAACATCACTCACCTTCTGGTCTTGGCTACAGGCCAGAATCCAATCCTCTTCCTCGGGGTGGAACAGCATGCTTTGAATCTGGAAGCTTTGCCGGTATTTTTGATAGGTTGCACCTTCATCTGAGCTGATGAGGACACTGCTCTCAATCTCTGGATCACTCACGAGCATTATCTATTCAAGGCAGGAGGAAAGAGAAAACAGGTCAGGGGAAAGGCTTAACTATGCAGACAGAAATGCAAAACTAGAAAAGGGTTTGTTTGTTTTGAGAATTTCATGATGGGAGGCCAACAGGGAAGAGAGGTGAATGAATAGTGACATTACAAATTGGTTGCCCTGTTTGAATTATAATTAAAATGTCACTGAAGAACAGATTCCTTTGAAAGTGCAGTGGTTGGAATGACCCTAAAATGCCCTTCCAACACATTTGCAGTCTGCTGTATATCAATGTTCATCTCGTACGCAGTGCGAGTACAAGGTGCTGCTATCACAGATGATTCTGCTCATTTCAGGCTGGTGCTGGGAATGTCATCATCTGATTATTTGTTTCGCTTTACAAAGTAAATCATTCAGTTGAAAGGCTCACGGACACAACAATGACAAAATTGCGGATTGTTTCATTCTGGCTTTTGCTCTTGGAATGCTTTGCTTGTGGAAAGACTTTCTCGTACACCACGTGCAAGTATGGAGATGATGGGCAGAGTGGCCAGGATGCAGCAAGAATGGCCAGGATTTAGAGAATTTTCTTTTATTGCTCTTTCAGTTATTTTTCTGTTTTTCTTGCACAACTGCAAAATGGGTGGACAGAGTTTGTACTGAGTACAATCTGAGAATCATGAATGAGGAACATTCTTGCTGCATCCTGGCCACTCTGCCCATCATCTCCTTCTCCTCATGTTTCTCTTTTTGTATACCTGTGAGTTTTTTTCTCTCTCGTCCCTCTGTCTCCTGTATTTAACTCTTTCACAGTTTGTGTTTCACTCTTTTCTTCTCTACTTCCATCTCCCAGTTTGTGATTCATCCTCTCCCTCCCAACCGGACTGTGTTATGTTCTCCCTCTCTCTCTCCCTCTTTCTCTCCACCTGTCTCAGTTTGCTTTACCTCTCCCCTGCTCAGTTGTGGTACTCTTTTTCTCTTCTCTCCCTCTCCCATTTTGCGCTTTTGCCCACTCTCCCTGACCATTTAGTGCTCCACTTCCTCTCGCATTCCTGCCTGTGTTTCCTACTCTTCCAATCTGTGTTGCTCTCTCATTCTTTCTCCCTTGCCAGTCTCTCATGATTTGGAATTTCCCAATAATTTTTGAGGGACCCAATGCCATTATTGTCAAAAATGAAACAATATGTTTCCACATATTCAGAGAACAAGAGGAACCCATTATGGTTTGGTGTGATTGAGTGCAGGGTACATATTGTGGATAAAAACACTTCTCCCAAGTTACCAGCAGCTAGAAATAAATTGGCCGTTTTAGTGGATTCCAGCAAAGAAACAGGGGAATTGGTGAATCTATTGAAACTGCATTGCATTGCCATTTTTAATTGAATGAACATTAATTGTAGATAAGACATGAGATTGATACACATTATGCATTTGCCAAAATGTAAGACATAATTGTTGGGGTGGGAGTCAGTGTACGCTCTTAGCATATCATACCTGAGCATTGGAAAACATTTAAGTTCTAGTACTGTGACTTTGTGGGCTCTCTGGTTTAAATAGAAGATTGTTGGACATACATCAGTTGCACTGTTGCTGCCACATACTGCTATCAGTTCTGGTTTATTTTTCATCGATATGGTTTGCTGGCAAGTTCAATAGGATGGATCCACAAGTATGACCTCCAGAACATTTATCTAATATCATAGCTGCTTTCTACAATATTGTTGGGGAATGAATATTTTTCACTAATGTTATTTTACAAGATAATATGGTACAAAGTCATTTACTCTTATTTGAAGTTTTAAATATACCGTGAAAATGACCAACAACCACACATATACAGCAATAGTGATTTATTAATAATTATAGGTTACGGAAAGTAAGTTAAAGCATAAGAAATAGGAGCAGCTGTAGATAACTGTCCCCTCAAGTTTACTCTGTCATTCAATCGAATCTCATCTTTTCCACTGGCTCTACTTCTCACTTCTAACAGCATGGACCTTGATTCCTTTCATGCTCAAAGATCTATTGATCTCAGTTTTGAATATTCTAATCAACTGGGGTCTTGAATCTAAAAAAAAGGAAACCATTGGAATGTGAGGCACGAATTAGTGAGGAGACGTTGAAAAATCTTATGGGGGGGGGTTAACTGCAGATAGTCAATGATCCATATTTAAACAAGATGCTCATGAATTACAACAATTATTCATTCCTGTCTAGCGCAAAAATAAGCTGGCTCAACCATGGCTTACAAAAGAAATTTGGGAAAGTATTACATCCAAAATGGAGACATAAAATTGCCAGAAAAAGCAGCAAGCCTGAGGTCTGGGAGAAATTTAGAATTCAGCAGAAGGGGAGAACTATTTAAAATTAGAGAATGAGAATCAAATTTCAGGGAACATTGAAAGAGACTGTAAAAGGTTAGATGAATATGTGAAGTGAGAAAGGGTAATAAAGGCAGATATAGCTCACTTACTGTCAGAGGTTGTGGGGAGCAAAAAACAAAGGTAGAAGAATTGAACACACAGTTTGGTTCTATTTTCACAAAAGAGGGCACAAGTAATTCTCCAGAAAAGTTTGGAAGCCAAAGGTTGAGAGAAAGGATACGATTGAAGGAAATCAGTATTAGTAAGAAAATTGTGCCAGAAAAATTAATTGGTTTAAATGTTGACAAATCTCCAGGCCCCGATATCTACATCCCAGAGAATGATGGAAGTGGCCCTGAAGATATTGGACTGTGGTCGTACTGTGTAACAGTCTGCAGACTCTGGAGCAGATTGGAAGGTGGCAAATGTAACCTCACTATGTAAAAATAGAGGTAGAGAAGGAACACAGCCCAGAATTACAGACCAATTAGCTTGACATCAGCAGTGGAGAAATGCGAGAGTCTGTTGTAAACATGATTACAGAACATTTGGAAATGATGACCGGGATTGGAAAAAACCAGCATGGGTTTCAGAAATGTGCAACAAATCTGGAGTTTTTGATGATGTAATAAGTAGAATAGATAAAGGAGAACCAGTAGTGTATTTGAATTTCCAGAAAGGCATTTGATAAGGTCTGTCATAATATATTTGGAGGGGAAGAGTGAAGCACATTGGCTAGTGGGTAATAAGTTATTTACATGCATGCAGATAAAGCTTTCAAAAAGTAACACTTAAAGTCAATATTTCAGTGCTTTCAAAAACAAGTCTAGAAAGGAGAGAAAAATAAATGCTATTTTCTATCAACAAAGTGTAGTGTGACACAGGACCCAAAGCAGAAATAAATCAATTAAAAGTGGTTGGGGAAGAGATGAAGTTCTTAGTCTTTGTAACTGAAGCTCTCCTATCATAATGGTGCCCAAATTAAATGTGTCAGCAAGACTGTGGAATTGACTATCACAAGTGTGATAACACTATTGGACTCATCCTATATTGAAACTGGATGACTGCAGTGAGTGAACTGGCCACACACAATTTGTCACAAACATTGACTTTCTGAAAGGACATTGGCAACTTCTGTTGACTGTTAGAGCCTGTGAAATATTGGCTTTTGAAACAATGGGTAGACTTGGTCAGTGCAAAGTCATTCCATTCGGAATGGCAAATGCACCAGCCACGTTCCAATGATTAACCAACTGAATCACTGAAGATCACAAGACCATAAGACACAGGACCAGAATTAGGCCACTCAGCCCATCGAATCTGCTCCACCAATTGATCATGTCTGATGTGTTCCTGAACCCCATTCTCCTGCCTTTCCCCTGTAACCCTTGCTCCCCTGACTGATCAAGAACCTGTCTCTACCCTAAATACACTCAATGGCGTGGCCTCTACATCTCTCTACAGCAGTGAGGTCCACACATTCACCACCCTCTGGCTAAAGAAATTCCTCTTCATCTCAGTTTTAAAGATTGTCTCTTCGCTTTGAGGCTGTGCACTGGGTTCCAGCCCCTCCATTAGTGGAAGCATCATCTCCAAGTTCACTCTGTCCAGGCCACTCAGTATTCTGTAAATTTTAATCAGATCCCCTCCTCAACTTTCTAACCTTTATCAACGACAGACCCATAGTCCTCAAATGTTTCTCATATGACAAGCTCTTTGTCCCCGGGATCATTCTTGAAAATGTCCTCTGGACTCCCTCCTAATGCCAACACATCTGTCCTTAGATATGGGGCTCAAAGCTGCTCATAATGTTCCAAAGCAGTCTGACCAGAGCCTTATACACCCCAGCAGTGCATCCCTGCTCTTGTATTCTAGTCCTCTTGAAATGAATGCAAACATTGCATTTGCCTTCCTAACTGCCACCTGAACCTGCATGTTAATCTTAAAAGAATCCTGAACCAGGACTCCAAGTCCCTTTGTGCTTCAGATTTCTGAAGCCTTACCCAGTTTTTAAAAAAGTCTATATCTCTATTCTCTTACCAAAGTGCTTTACTTCACACTTTCTCACATGATACTTGATCTGCCACATCTTTGTCCACTCTCTTAGCCTGTCCAATTCCTTATGCAGCCTCACCACTTCTTCAACAATATCTGTCCCTCCACCTATCTTTGTTGTCACCTGGAAACCTAGCAACAATGCCTTCCCTTCCTTCGTCCTGATTGTTAACTTATAACATGAATAGTTATTATCCCAGCACTGACCACTGCAAATCTTCACTAGTCACAGGCTGCCATCCTGAAAAAGACCCTTTATCCCCATTCTCTGCCTTCTGCCAGTCAGCTAATCCCCCGTTTTCAATGCCAGTACTTTTACCCTAACACCATGGGCTCTTACTTTATTTAGCTGTCTCCTGTGTGGCACCTTGTCAAAGGCCTTCTGGAAATCCAAACAGATCATGTTTAGTGGCTCTCCTTTGTCCAATTTGCTCATTACTTCCTCAAAGAATTTGAATAGGTTCATCAGGTCTGACCTTCCCCGTTGAAGCAGCACTGACTCTGCTGTTTCTTGCCATGGACTTTCGAGTACTCTGCAATCCTTAGTGATGGACCCTAAAAGCTGACCAATGATCAAGATCAGACTAACTAGTCCACTGTTTCCTACTTGCTGTCTCCCTCCTTTCTTAAAAATGGGTGTTACATTAGCCATTTTTCAGTCCTCTGTGATCCTCTCTGACTCCAGTTATTCCTGAAAAATTGCTACCAATGCCTGTACAATCTTGTCAGCTATCTCCTTCAGAACTCTGGAGTAGAGGGTGTGAGCTACAGGGAGAGGCTAGAAAAACTTGGATTGTTTTCTCTGGAGCAGCGGATGCTGAGGGAAGACTTGATAGAAGTCTATAAAATTGTGAGATGGATTGACAGGGTTGACAGTTAGAATCTTTCTCCCAGAGTTGAAATGTCTAATACAAGAGGGTTTGCATTTCCGGTAAGAGGGGGAAAGTTCAAAGGAGATGTGCGGGGTGAGTTTTATTTAACATAGAGGTGGTAGGAATCTGGAACAAACTGCCGGGGTGGTGGTGGAGGTAAATATGAGAGGGGCATTTAGGAGACTTTTAGATAAGCACAAAAATGTGCAAGGAATGGAGGGATATAGACCCAGGGCAGACAGAAAGAATTAGTTTAATTTGGCATCATGTTCAGCAAAACACTGTGGGCTGAAGGGCCCGTTCCTGTGCTACATTATTCTATGTTGTAACTGTGAGTATAGTCATTCTAGTTGGGGTTATTACCCAACTTTCAGCTTCCCCAGCACTTTATCCTGAGTGATGGCCACTAGACTCATCTCTGCCCCTGGCTCTCTTGAAGTTCTGGTTTGCTGCTGTTGTCTTCCACTGTGAAGACTGATGGGAAGTACCGATTCAGTTCCTCTGCCATTTCTTTGTTCTCCATTGCTGCTTCTCAGGCCTCAATTTCCAGTGTCCAATGTCCACTCTCGCCTCTCTCTTTCCTTTTCAATATCGAAACAAAAACTCTTGTAATCTTCTTTAATATTGCCAGCTAGCTTACTCTCATATTTCATCCTCTCCTCCTTTATGCTTTTTTTTTAGTTATCCTCTGCTGTTTTTTAAAGACTTCCTAATCCTCTAGCTTCCCACCAACCTTCATCACATTGATATGTTTTCTTTTGCTTTTGTGTTGTCTCTGACTTCCCTTGTTGGCCATAGAGTTTTTGCCTTGTCCTCCCCTCAGGATGCTTCTCCTTGCTTGGGATGAATTTCTGTTGTGCCTCCCGAATTCCTGCCATTGCTGCTCCACTGTCTTCCCTGTTATGTTCCCCTTCCAATCAGCTCCAGCCAGCTCTCCCCTCACGTCTTTATAGTTAACTTTTCTCAATTGTGATGCCATTACCATTCCAGCTTCTCCCTCTCAAACTGCAAGGTGAATTCTATCATATTGTGGTCACTGCCACTCAGGGTTCCTTCACTTTAAACTCTCTAATCAAGTCTGCCCCATCATCAAATTCAGAATTGCCTGTTTTCCAGTGAGCTCTGCCAACGCTGCTCCAAAAAAACACATCTCATAGGCATTCCATGAATTCCTTTCCTTGGGGTCTACTACCAACCTAATTTTCCCAGTCCACCTGCACATTGAGGTCCCTCACAATTATTATGATAGTGCGGTTCTTATACGCCTTTTCTATCTCTCGATTCATTTTCTTCCCCCCAACTTAACCACTGCTAGGTGGTTTGTACATAACTCCCATCAGGGACCTTTTTCCTTTGGAATTCCTCAACTCTAACCATACAGAATCCATGCCTTCCAGGTCTGTATCACTTCTTGCTATTATTTAATTTAATTTCTTACTAACAACACAACCCTGCCCATCTGACTGTCCTTTCAATAGGAAGTGTATCCTTGGATATGTAGGTCCCAGTCCTTATCCCCTTGCAGCCACATCTCTGTGCTATCCAATACACTTTCCCAACCAATTCCAATCTGCCCTCCAAGCTCATTTACTTCGTTTCGTATACTGCCTGCATTTAAGTATAACACCCTCAGTCCTATATTGACTGCCCCTTGTCAAGTTTTCCCCTTATCTGCTGTGACTGAAGTTAGATTCCTGATCCTTTCCATACTCTAGAACATAGAACAGTACAGCACAGAACAGGCCCTTTGGCCCACAATGTTGTGCCAAGGTTTAATCCGAATGTAAAATACATTAACTTAACCTACGCACCCCTCAACTCACTGCTATACATGTGCATATCCAGCAGTCGCTTAAATGTCCCCAATGTCCCCAAACTTACAAGAAATTGTTTCCATTAGGCGAGGAGACGAGGACCCGTGGACACAGCCTTAGATTTAGAGGGGGTAAATTCAAAACAGAAATGTGGAGACATTTCTTCAGCCAGAGAGTGGTGGGCCTGTGGAATTCATTGCCACAGAGTGCAGTGGAGGCTGGGACGTTAAATGTCTTCAAGGTAGAGATTGATAAATTCTTGATGTCACAAGGAATTAAGGGCTACGGGGAGAATGCGGGAAAGTGGAGTTGAAATGCCCATCAGCCATGATTGAATAGTGGAGTGGACTCGATGGGCTGAATAGCCTTACTTCCGCTCCTATGTGTTACGGTCTTATGACTCTGCTTCCACCACCACCGCTGGCAACGCATTCCAACAACTCTGTCCTCTTGTTCTTTAAAACTTAATAACCTCTGCTAATCCAAGGGATATGACTGCATCCTGAAACATAGCTTCCAGGTAAGGATTATGTAACTGTATTGTTTACATTGCTGACTTAGTTATTTTTAAATAAAATATTTACACCACTTAATTGAGCTTTTCGATCAGCTGCAAGAAGACAACTTGGTTATGAATTTAGCTAAGATTGCCAAGACAAAGGAGATTTGTTTGTCCCAAGCTGTAGGACAAGGCCGATGAGCACTGAGACAATGAAAAATATGAAGCATATTGGATTTACTTGCGCTAAGGGAAAGCGCTGAAATTTTGAAGAAGGGATTCGAAAATGTCAACTCTGTTTTTTTTCTCCATAGAGCTGCTGGACTTGCTGCAGCAATTTCTGTTTCCACGTGCTTGTAATTCTGTGCCGCGTTTGCAATGAGTGGATTCTGTTAAAAGGTTTTTTTTAAAAGATTCCCTACAGTATCGGAACAGGCCCTTCGGCCCAGCAAGTCCACATGGACCCTCTGAAGGGTAACCCACCCAGACCCACTTCTCTCTGACTAATGCACCTAACACTATGGGCAATTTATCTGACCTGCACATCTTTTGGATTGTGGGAGGAAACCAGAGCACCTGGAGGAAACACATGCAGACACGGGGAGAATGTGCAAACTCCACACAGACAATTATCCAAAGCAGAAATTGAACCCAGGTCTCTGGTGCTGTGAGGCAGCAGTGCTAACCACTAAGCCACCGTGCCACCCCTACGAACATCAGCATTGTTGTTGCACCTTTAACAGACTTGTAAAAAGGCAGAATGTTTGAATGGACACAAACATATCAAAGTGCCCTTGATAACCTGCAAGTTGTGTTGACAGCTATATCGGTTGACAATCACAGGCTAAATGATGAGAAACCATTGAAACTGGTTGTTAATGCCAGCAACATCAGTACGGGGCCTGTTTCACTGCCAGATGATAAGTTGGAGGTTGAACGGCCTTATCTGTCATGTTTCAAAGGAATTGACTGCACACTAACAAAATTATTCCGCAGTGTTTACTGAAACATCAGGTCTCCTGAAAACAACAAAAGCTGGAAGTCAGAATGGGTCAGGCAGTATCCATAGACAGAGAGCAAGCTAACATTTCAGGTCTAGATAACTCTTCATCAAATTTGAGGCTCTGATGAAGAGTAATCTAGACTCGAAACATTACCTTGCCCTCTCTCCATGAATGCTGCCTGGCCTGCTGTGATCTCCAGCATTTGTCGCTTTGCGTACAGATTCCAGCATCTGCAGTAATTTGCTCTTACACCGGTCTTCTGTTGGTCCTATGCCATTTTGAAATACACACCAACACAACGTGGAAGAAACTTACTTACAGCATCACAATCCTTTGATGTTCATAGAAAGCATTCAGGACAAAAACTTGTGATTATTTTAATAAAACTTATTTCTCCAACCATATAATTTGAATATTATTCAATTGTTGTGGTTCTGTTCGCCGAGCTGGGAGTTTGTGTTGCAGACGTTTCGTCCCCTGTCTAGGTGACATCTTCAGTGCTTGGGAGCCTCCTGTGAAGCGCTTCTGTGATGTTTCCTCAATATACTGGCCACTGCAGCGGACAGCTGGAACTGACAACTGGAAGCGGCAGATTCAAGCCACTACAAACGCCGGAGGAAAGATCACAGAAGTGCTTCACAGGAGGCTCCCAAGCACTGAGGATGTCACCTAGACAGGGGATGAAACATCTGCAACACAAATTCCCAGCTTGGTGAACAGAATCACAACAACGAGCACCCGAGCTACAAATCTTCACACAAACTTTGAATATTATTCACATGTTTTGGAAAAGGTATGTGTAGTGGATGTTTTATCAAGAGCACATTTGAAGGAAACGAAGTGTGGTGATGTTCGTGAACTGTCGGAAAATAAGACTGCTGTTTAACTTACTGTGCATTTATACCAAAGTGTTACGACCATTCCTGTGAAACAGCAAAAGCGTTAGGATAGCTTTGAGAACTAATGAAAACACCTTTTAAGGTACATTTTTCCTTTTCTTTGGGGGAGATGTGTGGTATGTTTTGCAGGATTTTTAAAATACTTGAATGTTACTTCTTTTAAAGTTTGGATTTTTGGATATAAACTTATGGGTTTGAAGGGGTTTAATGATTAACTTCTGCAGCCATGGTGATTTCTTTTAAAGTACAATGAGTGAAAAACTTCCTGATAAGTATTGGGTGTTTGTTTGCATTAGGAGATTTTCATGAGTAAACAAATTAAATGGTTGTGTATTAGGCTGTTCAGAGATTGCTTCTTTAAGCGGCACGGTGGCACAGTGGTTAGCACTGCTGCCTCACAGCGCCAGAGACCCGGGTTCATTTCCCGCCTCAGGCGACTGACTATGTGGAGATTGCACGTTCTCCCCGTGTCTGTGTGGGTTTCCTCCGGGTGCTCCGGTTTCCTCCCACAGTCCAAAGATGTGCAGGTCAGGTGAATTGGCCATGCTAAATTGCCCGTAGTGTTAGGTAAGGGGTAAATGTAGGGGTATGGGTGGGTTGCGGGTCAGTGTGGACTTGTTGGGCTGAAGGGCCTGTTTCCACATTGTAAGTAATCTAATTCAAAATCTAATCTAATCTAATTCAAATGTTCAGAGATCTTTTCTTTTGATGAGGGAAATATCTATAGCTTGGAATAAACATTTTCATTTGGGTTTTACATGGTCTTGGCTAAAGCTGAACGTGTAAAGTAGGTGCTCCGAGCAAACAGAAAATCTAGAATTGTTAAAAATAAGTTACCTTAGTGTAATGAGTTTACTAAACGATCCAGAGCTAGAAAAGTTTGGCTAAAACTCTGAGTAGGTTGTTTGAACTTGAGAAAATTTAAGCTCAGATGTATGAAGGTTTCGGGAAAAGGCAATCAGATTCTCAAGAGTGGGAGTGGAAGCCACAGTGCAATTAAACCCGATCAAGATGATCAAGATAGGAATTCTTCCCGGTGTGAATGCTGCAAATTAATCTTGGGATTCATGTGAATACATTTTACCGTGTATTTCAAAATCTTTGCATTTGTGTAATATGTAAATAGTTTGGTTTTTTCTATTTTATCTTTATTTCTTTTATATTACTTTTATAGTACTTGGAGCTAGGATGTTGTGGCCATAATGGTGACATGGATTTCACAGGGGCAGGAATGGTAGCTGTATGTTCCAGGGTTTACATCTTAAACTGAGTGGGGGGGGAGGTGGAATAAAAGAAGAGGGGGAGCAGCATTGTTACTTAGAGAATGCTTCACAGCTGCAGAAATGGAGGTTGTTGAGGAGGGTTTCTCTACTGAGTCAGTATGGGTGCGAGTCAGTAACAGGAAAGGAGCAGTCACTTTACTGGGTGTTTTCCATAGACCCCCCACCCCCCCACAATAGAAGCAGAGAGATGGAAGAACAGATTAGACAGCAAATTTTGGAAAGTTGCAGATGTAACAGAGTTGTTGTTATGGGTGACTTCAACTTCCCCAATATTGATTGGAACCTCCTTAGTGCAGATGGTCTGGATGGAGCTGATTTTGCTGGGTGCGTCCAGGAAGGATTCCTGACTCAATATGTAAACAGGCCGACTAGAGCGGAGGCCATGTTGCACTTGGGCAGCATCCGAGGAGCAAGAAAATCGACGTTCCGGGTAAAAGCCTTTCATCGTCCCTGATGAAGGTCTTTTGCCCGAATCATTGATTTTCCTGCTCCTCGGACGCTGCCTGACCTGCTGTGCTTTTCCAGCACCTCATTCTTGACTCTAATCTCTAGCATCTGAGTACTCACTTTCGCTATATTGGATTTGGTACGGCAACGAGCCAGGCCAGGTGTCAGATCTCTTGGTGGGAGAGCATTTTGGTGACAGTGACCACCACTGCTTCACCTTTACCATAGCCATGGAGAGGGATAGGAACAGACATATTTAGTTGGGGGAGGGGAAATTGTACAGCTATTAGACAGGAGCTGTGGAGTATAAATTGGGAATAATAAAGACTAACTGTTAAATGCTTGAGAGAAAGAAACATCTCAGTGGGATTGACATGGCAGAGACCAAGATTGAAATGAAGCAGACTTTGGATTTTAGCAAATGATCTAAACGCTGGGCAAGATAGAAAAATGGACAAGAAGAGAAACTTCAAATTCGACGATACTTCTGAAAGTTTCAGTTGAGTTGTTCCTTCCGTTTTTGGATAACACATGTCCTCCAGATTGTGCTTGAATCTGTTCTTATATTGAGCTAAAAGAGCAATTTGGATTTCAACATAAGAAACAACATAAGAACTAGAAGCAGGAGTAGGCCGTCTTTTCATGACCTCAGCTTCACTTCCCCGCCCTCTCACCATAACCCTTAATTCCTTTACTGTTCAAAAAATTATCTATCTTAGCTTTAAAAACATTTACTGAAGACGCCTGAACCACCTCACTGGGCAGGGAATTCCAAAGATTCACAACCTCCAGGGGGAAGAAGTTCCCTCTCAATCCAGTCCTAAATCTGCTCCTCCTCATTTTGAGGCCCAATGTCCTCTTGTTCTAGTTTCACCCGCCATTGGAAACATCCTCTCTACTTCTATCTTATCTATTCCCTTCATAATTTTATATGTTTCTATAAGATCCCCCTCATTCTTCTGAATTCCAGTGAATATAATCCCAATCTACTCAGTCTCTCCTCATAAACCAACCCCTCAACTCCGGAATCAACCTAGTGAACCTCCTCTGCACCCCCTCCAGTGCCCGTACATCCTTTCTCAAGTAAGGAGACCAAATCTGCACACAGTACTCCAGGTGTGGCCTCACCAGCACCCTGTACAGCTGTAACATCACCTCCCTGCTTTTAAAACACAATCCCTTTTAGCAATAAAGGACAAAATTCCATTTGCCTTCCTTATTACCTGCTGCATCTCCTTCTGTGATTCATGCACAAGGACATCCACATCCCTCTGCACAGCAGCATGCTACACCATTTTACCATTCAAATAATTGTCCTTTTTACTGTTATTCCCACTACTATGGATGACTTCACATTTATTAACATTGTACTCCATCTGCCAGACTTTGCCCACTCACTTAAACTCTCCATGTCCCTTTGCAAAGTTACACAGTCCTCTGCACACCTTGCTCTACCACTCATCTTAGTGTCATCTGCAAACTTTGACACATGACTTGTGGTCCCCTACTCCAAATCCTCTACGTAAATTGTGAATAATTGTGGTCCCATCACTGATCCCTGAGGCACACCACAACAAAGGGAACAAGAAAAAAAGTGATACCAATCAATCACATCTTCATGGCTCACACCACACCCAAACAAAAGGAAACCCTTCCGGTCAGGTTTTCTATGAAGAGCACTGAATTTTTCAAGCTGCAGAAGTTGCTGATGGACAAAAACAGCAGTACATTTGTCACAGAGTAGTTTGCTGCTTCCCTTACAAGCCTCTCCGTGTGGATTCATAGAATGATATGGATTAATAGTTTTTCATTAACATTCGATAAACAAGCTCTCAAGTAGACACATGCTCTGGTGCCAGAGCTTGGTATTGCTATTCATCACCGTCACAGGAGGCCTTAGAAATATCATTTACCTCCTTTAAATGTTGACAAACACAATTTAAGGATAATTTATAGGTTCAAAATACCTCATAATTTTTCTCTGTATTGGTTGAAATGAAAACATTTGTTAGTGGGGGAAACCATGTTTCAACTCTTTATTCTGTGCTCTGTGAGCACATCTAGTTAGATGTACAAACTGAGTTTCAATATAAGTATGTTTCTGCTGCTGCATTATTTAACTGGCCTGTTCCACTGTACATTTTGTGAAACAGGTTTAGTAGCAGTTTCATTTTCAATGAAAACACCAATATTAACTCAGGAGTAACGCTGATAATTGGAGTCTTGGCAAAAGGCAAGAGTACACAAGAAGCTGTGCATCATTGTGCACAACATACACCTCGCTGAGTCTCTTTCCAAACAACAAACAACTGTTATGTTATTCCATGTAACGTGCTCCTGGTGTGTAATATTCTAACCTGAGTATTATTCTGTTGTAACATATTCCTATTGACATCACCCATTGATGTAACACTGCTCCAGATGTTATATTCTGTATTACAAATTCATAACCAACACATTTGCTTTTGCTGAGATCACACTCTAACACATATCATTCCAATTACAAATCAGAAATAGTTTGGGTTGTTCTATTTTATCTTTACTCCTTTTATAAAATGAACTGCTGGTTTACTGTTAAAACTCGTATCTGCACCAATGAGCAGTTGTGTTTCAAAGAAAGACCACCTTGTAAAATTTAAAAAAAGCCTATCATGCCAGATTTCATTCTGGGACCTACCTTGCCAAGTAAGAACATCACCACGAAAATAATAAACATGCAAAAGTGGACTCTGAAGCCACCATAGTCCTACTGTAGGAATGTTCTCCCATTAGAGAGAAAGAGAGAGACTGAGAGAGAGAGATGATTGTGAGGGTTTAAACTGAGGGTCAGCACATCTCAGGTGAGGGGACAGGTTGAGAAGGAAAGTCCTTCGTGATAAACTGAGCCAGTGTCAGAATTGAACTGATGCAGTTGGCACTACCCTACATTGCAAACCAGCTATACAGCCAGTTGAACTAACAGGCCCCCATGTTTCTAACATTTCATACCATTTTACATTGTTTCACTTACAATATGACAGTGATTTTCTGCAGATTGCACACACATAGCTATGTCATTTTGTACATCTTATTCCACTAGAACTACCCCCCAAAAATTGGATTTTAAGGCCCAACCAGGGATTGAATTATCAAGTGGCTTCATCAACATAATTATTCCAAAAATCACTCTTATATCAAATTATAATACATCAAGGAATGCTCACCATCACATTCTTTGAACATAGAACATAGAACATTACAGCACAGTACAGGCCCTTTGGCCCTTGATGTTGCACTAACCTGTGAAAATAATCTGATGTCCATCCAACCTACACTGTTCCATTATAATTCATATGTATGTCCAATGCCCATTTAAACACCCTTAATGTCAGTGAGTCTACTACTGTTGCAGACAGTCCGTTCCACACCCCTACTACTCTCCCTATAGGCCTCTGAATTGTTCGAGGGATGGAGAGGAGAGGATAGCAAAGATGATTCTCGATAGGAGTGAGAGTAAATGGGTCGTTGTTATGGAGGACTTTAACTTCCTCAATATTGATTTGGAGATGCCAATGTTGGACTGGGTTGTACAAAGTTAAAAATCACACAACACCAGGTTTTAATCCAACAGGTTTATTTGGAAGCACTGGTTTTCGGAGCGCTGCTCCTTCATCAGGTAGTTGTGGATAAGCAGTGCTCCAAAAGCTAGTACTTCCAAATAAACCTCTTGGACTATAACTTGGTGTTGTGTGATTTTTAACTTCCCCAATACTGACTGGAAATATTATAGTTCAAATAGTTTAGATGGATCAGTTTTGTTCCATGTGTGCAGGAGGGTTTTCAGACACAGTATGTAGACAGGCCAACAAGGGGTGATACCATATTGGATTTGGTACAGGGTAATGAACCCAGCCAGGTGTTAGATTTGGAGGTAGGTGAGCACTTTGGCGATAGTGACCATAATTCAGTTGTGTTTACAATAGCAATGAGCAGAGATAGGTATATACCGCAAGGAAAGAGGTATAACTAGGGGAAAGGCAATTATGATGCAATTAGGCAAGATTTAAGATGCATAAGATGGGGAAGGAAACTGCAGGGGATGGACACACTTGAAATTTGGAGCTTATTCAAGGAACAGCTACTGCACATCCTTGATAAATATATACCTATCAGGCAGAGAGGTAGTTGTCGAGAGAGGGAGCCATGGTTTACTGAAGAAGTTGGAGCATTGTCATGAGGAAAAAGAAGGCTTATGTGAGGATGAGGCATGAAGGCTCAGTTAGGAGGCTGGAGAATTATAAGTTAGCCAGAAAAGATCTGAAGAGAGGGCTAAGAAGAGCCAGGAGGGGACATTAGAAGTTGTTGGTGGATAAGAGCAAGAAAAACCCTGAGGCCTTCTATACATATGTCAGGAATAAAAGAATGACTAGAGTAAGATTAGGGCCAATCAAAGATAGTAGTGGAAAGTTGTGTGTGGAATCTGAGGACAACGGGGAAGTGCTTAATGAATATGTTTTGTCAGTATTCACATTGGAAAGGGCAATATTAGTGAGAATGCAGATATACAGGCGACTGGATTAGATAGGATTACAATTGTTAATGAGGAGGTTTTAGCAATTTTGGAATATCCCTGGGCCAGATGGTACTTATCCTTGGATTCTCTGGGAAGTCAGGGAGGAGATTGCAGAGCATATGGTATGCCACTTCTCTGCCCAACTCTCCAGTCTATCTATATCCTCCTGTAATCTTTGACAGTCCCTTATGCTTTCTGCTACTCCACCAATCTTTGTGTCATCTGCAAACTTGCTGATCATACCAACAGTGCCCTCTTCCAGATCATTTATGTATATTACAAACAACAGTGGCCCCAACACTGACCCCTGTGGAACACCACTGGTCACCTTTCTCCATTTCGAGAAACTCCCTTCAACTACTACTCTCTGTCTCCTGTTGCTCAACCAGTTCTTTATCCACCGAGCCAGAACACTCTGCACACTATGTGATTTCACTTTCTCCATTAGTCTATCATGGGAAACCTTGTCAAACGCCTTACTAAAGTCCATGTATATGACATCTACAGCCCTTCTTTCATCTATCAACTTGGTCACTTTCTCAAAGAACTCTATTAAGTTGGTAAGGCACGATCTCCCCCGCAAAAAATCATGTTGCCTATCAGTGATAAGCCTATTCTTATCTAAATATAAATAGATCCTATCCCTCAGTACCTTTTCCAGCAACTTTCCCACCACTGACGTCAGGCTCACTGGTCTGTAGTTACCCGGAATATCCCTATTAACCTTCTTTTACAGGGGGACAACATGAGCAAATCTCCAGTCCTCCAGCACCTCACCTGTATTTAAGGATGCTACAAAGATAGCTGTCAGGGCCCCAGCTATGTCCTCTCTCACCTCCCTCAGCAACCTGGGATAGATCTCATCCGGTCCTGGGGATTTGTCCACCTTAATATCCTTTAGCCTACCCAACACATCTTCTCTCCTTATGTCAATAAGATCCAGAGTAAACAAACTTCAATGTCTAATCTCAACATTCATCATGTTCCTCTCCTCAGTGAACACTGATGCAAAGTAATCATTGAGATTCTCACCCATTCTGTCAGGTTTGACACACAACCTTCCTTCCTTATGCTTTAGTGGACAACCCTTTCTCTAATTACCCATTTGCTGCTTATATATGAATAAAAGACCATGGGATTCTCCTTAATTCTGCTTGCTAAAGTTATATCATGACCCCTTTAAACCCGCGTGATTCCTCGTTTAAGACTAGTCCTACTCTCCCGATATTCCTCCAGGGCTCGTTCTGTTGTTAGCTGCCTGAACCTTATGCACGCTTCCCTTTTCCTCTTGGCTAATCACACGATTTCTCCTGTCATCCACCGTTCACAAATCTTGCCTTTCCTATCCTTTGTTTTCAAAGGGACATTCCTAACCTGCACTATCTTCAACCTATCTTTGAAAGCCTCCCATATATTGAATGTGGACTTCCCTTCAAATAGCTGCTCCCAATCCACATTTCCCAGCTCCTGCTGAATTTTGATATAATTGGCCTTGGCCCAGTTTAGTGGCCTTAGGACCACGCTCACCTTTGTTTCCGTGTAGTCTAAAACTTACAGAATTGTGGTCACTATTCCCAAGGAAATTCCCCACTGCAACTTCGACCACCTGGCCTGGCTCATTCCCCAACACCAAGTCCAATGTGGCCCCTTCCTTCATAGGACTCTTGACATACTGCTTGAGAAAACTTTCCTGGATGCTCCCTACATATTCTGTCCTCTCCAGACCTTTGACAATACGTGTATCCCAGTCAATGTTGGGAAAATTAAAATCTCCCATCACTACCACCCTGTTGCCTCTACATCTTCCCATAATCTGTTTATTTATTTGTTCTTCTACCTCACCCTCACTGTTGGGAGGCCTGTAATACAGTCCCAACAATGTAACTGCACCCTTCTTATATCTCAGCTCCACCCATAATGCCTCATTACCCAAGATCTCCATAGTGTCCTTCTTTAGCACAGCTGTGATATCATCCCTGACCAACTAATGCAACTCCTCCGCACCACTTTTACTTCCCTCCCTGTCTGTCTGAAGCATCTATGTCCTGGAACATATAGTTGCCAATCATGCAACCAAGTCTCTGTGATTGCAATAATGTCATACTCCCAGGCACCAATCCAAGCCCTAAGTTCGTCTGCCTTACCCACTATACTCCTTACATTAAAGCACATGTACTTCATTCCACCAGTTCCTTTGCGTTCATCTGCTCTCTGCCTACTCTTCTCCTTGGTAATGCTATCTTCATGATCCTTACATCTCTAGTTTCCACAAATGGCCACAAAATCAAAATCCCAGGGACCAACCCATGCTGCAAGTTCACCCACCTTAATCTGGATGCTCCTGGCATTGACGTACACACATTTCAAACAAACATCCTGATTGCCTGTGCCCTCTCATGACCTTGTAAACCTATCCCTGACCTCACTACCCTCAACCTCTTGTACATTGGAAGTCATAGTGTAAAGATTCATAGAGATGTACTGCTGCTTCACTGCATCAGGAACCCGGGTTCAATTCCAGCCTCAGGCAAGTGTCTGTGTGGAGTTTGCACATTCTCCCTGTGTCTGTTTGGGTTTCTTCCGGATGCTCCAGTTTCCTCCCACAATCCAAAGATGTGTAGGTTAGGTGAACTGGCCTTGCTAAATTACCCATCTCATTCAGGGATTATAGGTTAGGTGCATTAGTCAATGGTAAATGTAGAGTAATAGGGAATGGGTCTGGGTGGGATATTCTTTGGAGGGTTAGTGTGGACTTGCTGGGCCGAAGGGCCTGTTTCCACACTGTAGGGTTTCTACGATTCTATGATGCAGCATGGAAACAGACCCGTCAGTCCAACTTATCCAAACTGTCCAGATATTCCAAATTAATCTAGTCCCATTTGCCAGTATTTGGTCTGTATCCCTCTAAACTCTAAACTAAATTCATGTCACTATCCAGATGCACATTAAGTGTTGCAATTGTACCAGCCTCCGTTACCTTCTCTGACAGCTTATTCCACAGACACACCATCTTCTGCATGGAAAAGTAGCCCCTAAGGTCCCTTTTAAATCTTTCCCCTCTCACTCTAAACCTATACCCTCTAGTTCTGGACTCCCCCAACCTGAAGAAAAGACCTTGTCTATTTATCCTATCCATGCCCCTCATGATTTTATAAAAGTCTAAAGGTTACCCCTCAGCCTCCGACACTCCAGGGAAAACAGCCCCAGCCTGTTCAGCCTCTCCCTATAGCACAAACCTTCCAACCATGGCAACATCCTTGTAAATTTTTTCTGAGCCTTTTCAGGTTTCACAACATCCTTCCTATAGCAGGGAGCCCAGAATTGCACACAATATTCCAAAAGTGGCCGAATCAATGTCCGTTGCTCCTGAAGTGGGCTCCTCTACACTGGGGAGACAGGACGCCTACTCAGAGAGTGCTACAGAGAACATCTCTGGGTCACCTGCATCAACCAACCCTACCGCCCCGTGGCCGAACACTTTAACTCTCCCTCCCACTTCACTGAGGACATGCAGGGCCTGGGCCTCCTCCACAGCCACACCCTAATCACCTGATGCCTGGAGGAAGAACGCCTCATCTTCCACCTTGGGACCTTCCAACCCCAGGGCATCAGTGTGGACTTCACCAGTTTCCTCATTTCCCCTGCCCCCAACTTATCCCAGTACTAATCTTCCAACTTGGCACGACCCTCATGACCTGTCCTACTTGTTCATCTTTCCTCCCACCTATCCGCTCCACCTTCCTCTCTGACCTATCACCATTACCCTCACCTCCATCTACCTATTGAACTCTGAGCTACCTTTCCCCCAGCCCCAACTCCCTCCCATTTATCTCTCCACCCCATCGGCTCACAAGCCGCATTCCTGATGAAACGTCAATTCTCCTGCTCCTCGGATGCTTTTCCAGCACCACACTCTCGACAATGTCCTGTACAGCTGCAACATGACCTCCCAATTCCTATACTCAATACTCTGACCAATAAAGGAAAGCATACGAAACACCTTCTTCACTATCCTATCTATCTGCAACTCCACTTTCAAGGCACTATGAACCTGCACTCCAAGGTCTCTTTGTCAGCAAGACTTCCTATGACCCTAACTTTAAGTGTGTAAGTCCTGCCCTGATTTGCCTTTCCAATGCGGAACCTCACATTATCTAAATTAAACTCCATCTGCCACCCCTTGGCCCACCAGTCCATCTATCATGATCCTGTTGTATTCTGAGGTAACCTTCTTGGCTGTCTTCACTCTAGTACAATTAGGAATAGGTCTATAAGATGTAGGAGCAGGAGTTGGCTGTTCAGTCCCTTGAGCGTCTTCCACCATCCAGCAGGCTCATAGTTGATCTGACATTTCTCACATCCACTTTCCTGCCCTATTCCCGTAATCCTTGACTCCCTGACTGATCAAAAACGTATCCATCTCAGCCCCCCACCCGTCTGTGGAAACGAGTTCCAAAAACTCACAACCGTCTGAGAGAATAAATTCCTCATCTCAGTCTTAATTCGGTGCCCCTTTATTCTGAGATGACACCGTTTGGTCTTGGACTCTCCCATGAGGGAAACACCCTCTGAGCATTGACCCTGTTTCAATGACATCACCTCTCTTTCTTCTAAACTCCAGTGAGTAGAGTCTCAACCTGTGCACCCTTTGCTCATTAAACCATCCCCGTGAACCTTCTCTGAACTGCCTCAAATGAAATTATATCTTTTCTTAAATAAGGAGACCCAACCTGCTCACAGCACTCCAGATGTGGTCTCACCAGCACCTTGTACAGTTGCAGTAAGGCTTCCTTACTCTTATACTCTAACCCCTCCTGGAATAAGGGCCAATATCCCATGAACCTTCCTGACTACCTGCTCCACCTGTGTTTCTTGCACAAGTCCCTTTGTGTTGCAGTTTTCTGCAGCTTTTCTCCAATTAGCTAATACTCTAATTTTTTTATTCTTCTTCCAAAATGAACAACATTAGAACTTTCCCACATGTTACTCCAATTGCCAATTTTTTTGCCCACCTTCTTAACCTATCAATATCTCTCTGTAAACTGCGACCCTCCCACAATCTGCCTTTCCACTTATGTTTGAGTCATCTGCAAATTTGGCTACACTACATTCACTTGTTGGAGATGTGAAATAAACACTGAGCTAGCTAGCTTCCTGTGAATGAATAGAATAAAAGTGATGAGCTCAGACACTATCATCGTGGCTTTCCACAGATAGGGCCCATGCATATCACAGTCCCCTAGCTTATTGCATGTACCCTCCCATCAGGTAACTCATACCTATGAAAGGGAACTAGCACGTTAGCATCCAGCATCCAGAGAGAAGTGACCAGTGCTGACAAATCCGATAAAGATGAGAGAATGCGAGTATGCTAAGGTAGTAATCCCAAAATGCTTGGGAAGCCAATTATGTATTTTTACAAATACCAGCTGCAATGCAAGAAATGTGACAGCACAGATTGCAACTATTCCCCATGGCATTCTCAAGAATAAGAGATGATCTTGTTGAAAGGTTTAAGATTCTGATTGGATCTGATAGGGTGGATACTGAAAGAATGTTATGGGGTATCTAAACCTTGGAGAAAGAGTTTAAAATCTGATGGCAGGACGTTTTCTTTATTTCTTGTCAGTCCCTGTGGAATATCCTTCACCAGATAGCAGTGGGGGCTTGGTGTTTGAGGAAATTGAAAGTTGTGTAAGACAGATTTCTTTATGGAAAAGATGGTAAGGGTTCAGAAAATCGTATAGAGAGAGAAGAGGCCCTTTGGCTCATCAGGTCTGCACTGGGTTGTAGGGAACAGACAGGACAAATGGAGCTGAATCATGATATGATCAAATGACAGAGCAGGCTCATGACACAATGGCCTACTCTGACTCCTATGTTTTGGTGTTCACTTTGCACACAGCAAGGATGATTGAAGTGGCAAAGTGATAATGACCAGATGTCTGTTTTAATGATCATCATTGAGAGCTACATGTAGACCAGGTCAGCAGGGAGAACTCCCATTCTCTTACCCAACTATAGAATCATGTCATGATTTCAGCATAGAACAAGGGTTTTTGTGTCCCACTGTGGCGATGCTGACCTTCTGCAAATGTGATTTAGCTGATCGCACTCCCTAGCTCTTTTCCTGGACATGAAGGGCCACCACAGTAACTGATGCCATTAAGTAGCAGCTGATTTTGAGAGCGGTATCTTCCTCATGAATGGAGCCTCCAGTTCCAATGTCTGTCTGCCCAGGTACTGAATACCTCCACCGATTCATGGATTGCTCCCTGGCACAACCAAAGGCTCTTGTGCTGGCTGATAATCCAGTTGGTATCAGGAGAGTGCTGTAACCAAACAACTTCATTCATTCTTTAATTGGTTACTCATTGCAGCTGGGAGGATAACTATTTACACTATTGTCCAACTCCTGTCGAGGCAGGAAGTTGTCATTCAGGGCAGTTAGCTGGAACTTTCCTTTTGTCTTCAACCTGCACCCATCCACCTACATCTTCCCAACCTCCGGGACCATTGAAAATATGGCGACCTGTAATACAAAAAGGTGAAGTCACCATGGTCCTCTGCTCTCTCTCTGAGTCTTCACTTTCTCTCTGCAGGAGTCACACTGGACTTGAAACATTAACCTGATGGAAGAGAGTATAACTGTGGTAGGAATGGTATTTGTTGATGTTGGCTGCTTTGCCAAGGCAGAGGGAAGTATAGATGGAGTCAGTGGATGGAACGCTGGTTTGTGGGATCGACTGGGCAGTGTTCACAACCCTCTGTAATTTCTTGCAGTCTTGGGAAGAGCAGTTGCTGTACCAAGCTGTGATGCATCTAGATAGGATGCTTTCCATGGTGTATCTTAAACATTGGTAAGGGTCATTGGGAACATGCCAAATTTCCTTAGCCTCTTGAGGAAATGAGGCATTGGTGTGCTTTCATGACTGGAGGGTCAGTGTGGATGGACCAGGATAGATTGTTGATGATATTTATTCCCAGGAACCTGAGGCTGTCAACCACCTCCCCCTCAGCCCCATTGATACAGACAGGGGCGTCCCTCCACTCCACTTCCTGAAGTCAATGACCAACTCCTTTGTTTTGACATTGAGGGAGAGATTGTTCTCTTTATGCCATGCCCCCGAGCTCTCAATCGCTTTCCTGTACTTTGTCTTGTTTAAGATACAATCCACCATAGTGATGTAATTAGGAAACTGACAAATGCAAATTTGTAAACTTAAAGTGCTCACCCAAGTGTTTTCTCAAAGATTGTGAGGTTTCTCTCCTTGACCACCCTCCCAGGCAGTGTGTTTCAGATCCCCACCACCTTCTGGGAAAAAAAACTTTTCTTCAAGTCCGCTCTCAACCTTCTGATTTTCACCTGGAAAATGTGCCCCTTGGTACTGACCTTTGAACTCAGAGGATCAGTTTTGTTTAGAGAGACTGTGCAATTTAGACCAATACTTGTTAGTTATGATTGAATGGCAGAGCAGACGCAATGGGCTGACTTTCTGCTCCTATGTCTTATGGTCTGAGATCAGGAAGAGACGAGATCTAATTGAGGTATGTAAGATGCTAGAGAGGATATATTCCCTTGTGCGGCAATCTAGAACAATAGGTTATAGCTTTAAGATAAGGGGCAGCAGATTTGAAATTGAAGTGAGGAGAAGTTATTTCTCAAAGGGTCGTGAATCTGTAGAATTCATGACCAGAGTGCTGTGGATGCTGGGACATTGAATGAATTTAAGGAGGAGACAGACAGATTTTCAAATAGTAACAGGTTGCAGGGTTACGGAGAATGAGCAGGAAAATGGTGTTGAGGCTGAGATGAGATCAGCCGTGTTCATAATCAATGGTGGAGCAGGCTTGAGGGGCTGAATGGCCTCCTCCTCCTCCTACTAATCTTTAAGTTCTTTTTTGAGGGTCCTTCATGATCTCAGAACATGCCAAAGTACCTTACACCTGATGCCATACTTTAGTAGCATAGTCATCATGGCATTATAGAAAATGCAGCAGCCAATATTTCCACAGCAAGCTCCCAGAATGTGATCTGAATCTGGAGAATAACCATATTGGACTCGAAACATTGACTCTGTTTTTTTTTGCTCTGTAGGCCTGCAATGTTTCTCCAGCATTTTCTGCAATGGCGTTAAGTGCTCTTGAATGGGTTTTTGTGAGTAGTAACAATTCCTAGTTTCCCTCAGTGACGTTCGCTGGGTGTGTAAGAATGGCCTGAAGATGGCCAACTCATTCGTCTGTCCCTTGTATTGAAACGGTATGAGGCTCCATTTGACATTTTCCTGCAGACACATCTACATACACAGAATGTCAGGGATTGACCATGAATCATATTACATTGCACTAGGAAGATGCCCATCTGAAATCTGCAAGCAAGAATCAACTATTTATTGTCAATAGCATTTCATGTTAATTTGCCAACAGTCAACTAATTGTATTATCTGCTCATTATAGCATCTTAAAAATTCAAGACTACATTGGAGATCTTTACTTGAAAGCATTTTTAAACGTTTTATTATCATTCCACATTATTTCGGTGCCAAATAGTAGTTAATAGGAGGGCAGTTAGTGCGTTGGGCTCACATACCCTGGGAACTGATTAAGCCTCTTAAACACATAATTAAAGCTAAAGGCAAAATGCAGGGTTTTTCATACTTTTGCTGTGACTCAATTATATTCACTGAAGTGTATGCATTGCTGGAAAGAATTCTGAGTTACAGAGCATGACAAAATAGTACTAGTCAAGGAAAGGAATCTGCTTTGGTTGGGAGAGATTATCTTCCATTTTAAAACAATGGTGATATATTACTCCCCCTCCTCCCTACCATCCCAGTCTGTCTTGCCTTAATAGATTAGGAAAGGCCTTCGATTTCTGGACTTGACATTTTCCACAAATGGTATGATCCAACTTCTGATTTAAACCTTTGAGGACCTGCATATAACTATCTGGGAGACCTGATCCAGAGTCAATTTGTGTCAGCAATTTCCATGATTGCAGGAGGAGCCTGTCTATATTGGGGATGGTTCTTCACAAATTCAGCAAAGATGACACCGTCATGTCATGGAATACAATGCCCCTCTTTTCCACCTTCCTTTCCTTTTGTCAATGAGTGCTGGACATTACTAGTAAAAGATGTTATGGATCAGGCCAGACCCCCTCAGAATATTTTAAGAAGGTAACCATGACCTTAACTTTATCTTATTTTAAAGGCAGATGTGAAGTAGATACTCCAGGTATGATGCAGCTTGTCAAACCACTGGCTATAAGTGAAATGGAATTTATTTAAACATTACAGTTGGAACAGCAACAAAGAAAACGGAATTTAGAATTACGTAACGATTGGAAAACTGAACCAACCTGATACAGTAACTATTACTAATTAACTGTTCCAAAACAGTAACATCCCATAAACACACTTGTTCACTAAAACGGTAAATTCAAACACAGATGCTTAGAGGCAGGAGGGAGTTGCATCCAGAGAGAGATTTTTTAAAGAAAGTCAGAGGAATTCTTCACTGAAGCTTCAACTCTCATGGGCTCCCACATCTTGTGATAGCTACAGTTAAAACAAACTAGAAAAAACCTGAACTGGGAGAAATGGTCACTCCCCTTCCATTGTTAAACCAACCACGCCCCTTCCATTGTTAAACCAACCACTCCCCTTCCATTGTTAAACTGGCCACTCCCCTTCCATTGTTAAACCGACCACTCCCCATCCAATGTTAAACTGGCCGCTCCCCTTCCATTGTTAAACTGGTCGCTCCCATTCCATTGATAAACCAACCACTCCCCTTCCAATGTTAAACTGGCCACTCCTCTTCCAATGTTAAACTGGCCACTCCTCTTCCAATGTTAAACTGGCCACTCCTATTCCATTGTTAAACTGGCCACTCCCTTTCCATTGTTTTCCATTGTTAAACTGGCCACTCCCTTTCCATTGTTAAACTGGCCACTCCCTTTCCATTGTTAAACCAACCATTCCCCTTCCAATGTTAAACTGGCCACTCCCTTTCCATTGTTAAACTGGCCACTCCCCTTCCAATGTTAAACTGGCCACTCCTATTCCATTGTTAAACTGGCCACTCCCTTTCCATTGTTAAACTGGCCACTCCCATTCCATTGTTAAACTGGCCACTCCCTTTCCATTGTTAAACTGGCCACTCCCTTTCCATTGTTAAATTGGCCACTCCCATTCCATTGTTAAACTGGCCACTCCCTTTCCATTGTTAAACTGGCCACTCCCATTCCATTGTTAAACTGGCCACTCCCTTTCCATTGTTAAACTGGCCACTCCCTTTCCAATGTTAAACTGGCCACTCCCCTTCCATTGTTAAACTGGCCACTCCCCTTCCGTTGTTAAACTGGCCACTCCCCTTCCGTTGTTAAACTGGCCACTCCCTTTCCATTATTAAACTGGCCACTCCCCTTCCAATGTTAAACTGGCCGCTCCCCTTCCATTGTTAAACTGGCCACTTCCATTCCATTGTTAAACTGGCCGCTCCCCTTCCATTGTTAAACTGGCCACTCCCTTTCCAATGTTAAACTGGCCACTCCCTTTCCATTGTTAAACTGGCCACTCCCTTTCCATTGTTAAACTGGCCACTCCCTTTCCAATGTTAAACTGGCCACTCCCTTTCCATTGTTAAACTGGCCACTCCCCTTCCATTGTTAAACTGGCCACTCCCCTTCCGTTGTTAAACTGGCCGCTCCCCTTCCATTGTTAAACTGGCCACTCCCCTGCCATTGTTAAACTGGTCGCTCCCCTTCCATTGTTAAACCGACCACTCCCCTTCCATTGTTAAACCAACCACTCCCCTTCCATTGTTAAACTGGCCACTCCCCTTCCATTGTTAAACCGACCACTCCCCATCCATTGTTAAACTGGGCACTCCCCTTCCATTGTTAAACTGGTCGCTCCCCTTCCAATGTTAAACCAACCACTCCCCTTCCATTGTTAAACTGGTCACTCCCCTTCCATTGTTAAACCGGCCACTCCCCTTTCCATTGTTAAACCGACCACTCCCCTTCCATTGTTAAACTGGGCACTCCCCTTCCATTGTTAAACCGACCACTTCCCTTCCATTGTTAAACTGGTCACTCCCCTTCCATTGTTAAACCGGCCACTCCCCTTTCCATTGTTAAACCGACCACTCCCCTTCCATTGTTAAACTGGACACTCCCCTTCCATTGTTAAACCGACCACTCCCATTCCATTGTTAAACCGACCACTCCCCTTCCATTGTTAAACTGGACACTCCCCTTCCATTGTTAAACTGGTCACTCCCATTCCATTGTTAAACTGACCACTCCCCTTCCATTGTTAAACTGGTCACTCCCCTTCCATTGTTAACGTGGCCACTCCCCTTTCCATTGTTAAATTAGACGCATCAGCACCTCTACCTTTACAAACTCTCTTAAAAAAAACCAAGTACAAAATAATCTTCTTAAAGTGGCAACATTGTCACAGGGGTGGAGTGGGGGGTTAAAAGAACAATAAAGAATTTGATAATCAGAAAATATATACTCAACCTAGTAGATGTGAACATGTAACAATTTTATTGTATGTTATAATAATTTCTAGAGATTTGAATATGATTTAATAATATAATTATGCGTACTCACTTGAAATGTAGTGTGGAATGAATGCACAGAACATAGAACACTACAGCACTGTACAAGCCCTTCAGCCCTCAATGTTGTGCCAGCCTTTTATCCTACTTTAAGATCAAACTAACCTACATAATCTACATTTTACTATCATCCATGTGCCGATCCAAGAGTTTCTTAAATGTCCCTAATGTATCTGACTCTACTACCACCGCTGGCAGTGCATTCCAGCACCCACCACTCTCTGTGTAAAGAACTTACCTCTGACATGAGAAACCGCATTCTCATTTGGTCATTCAAAAATCAAAGGGTTGGAAATGTTCCCTTTCACTAGGCACAAGGGTTGTCACTCCTGTAGGTTTATCTTGAAGGGTTCAGGAATTGAAGACTAGGAGAACCAGGGAACAATAGGGGGACATTCATCCAGAATTACAAGGTATGCTTTTAGTTCAATAACAATCTCAGAGTGAGAAATAATAGCCATTTTACAGACAGTCTAGAATCATTCAGTTGGGTGGGAAATGTTCAGATTTTACTGGGGTCTTGGGGAAGTAGGAGGGCAGGGATGTGGGGAAAAGAACAAAGCTGCACATTGGGTCAGCCCTGATCACTAGGCTACTGCTGGGCTCCTTCCCCAGTGGGAGACCTGAATGTGCCTGCTTTCAGCAAGTGGGGAATAGGTTCACAGAAACAATGGGGCTGGCCTCCCTGCACCAACAGCTGGGATACAGTTGACTGTCCGAAGAGGAGTTGGGGGCAGGGACCCCAGAAGTGTTGATCAGTAAATGTTCCCTCTGACCTTTAGCCTTCTGAATGTTTTGATAAATTTTGCTGGGCTAGCTCCCTGGAGGATAACTTCTTCAGGTCACATTGCTATGGCTGCAATGCTGTAAGCTGTTTGATTGGGTAGGCAGCATTAAAAACCCTCCCACCATCCTTAGATGGACAGTTTTAGGGTTCATCTGTTATTAAATTGTGTTTCACTGTTGGCATTGGAACAGACTTCTTCTTACCTTTTGGATTTCAAGGTTGAAGGAGTAAAAGTCTCCAGAGATCCAATGGTGCGACAGTATGCTCTCTCATTAGAGGGGGAGAGAGAGGGAGAGAGAGACAGGCATGCGTGATGATGAGTTTAACCTGTGGCTCACCACGCCTTCAAAGAACTCTCCATAGTGACCGCAGTTGGAACGGGAACTGAAACTACACTGTTGGCATCACTCTGCATCACAAAACCGGCCATCCAGCCAACTGAGCTAACCAGCACTGCCAAAGTTCACAGCGAGAGAAGATTCTATTCAATCTTCACTTGGAGATAGCCTACTCGGAGAATGGACAAATCTTCTGACCAAAGGTGCGACTATGGGAGTGGAGGGTTAGAGATTGTGAATCACCTCATCCAACCACAGTTGGTTATTCCACAAAACTGTGATGTGTAGGTGAAAGGAACTTTGATACGTTGTGTACCAATGTGAATACCAATAATTGGAATCTTACATTTGGCTCATTTTGGGCAGGGGGGTAAGTTTCTTGTTGGCGCTGGTGCCATGGGGCTGCCTTTACCATGTGAGAATGCCATGATGGATTCACATCAGACATACCTATACCTCTGCCTTTAGGAAGAAGAGATAGAGCCCAAACGTTAGGATGTCAGGGGTAGCGTTTACTCCAAATTATCCAAAGTATAGCAAAACAGCTGTGTATCTAATAGCAAGTTAGCTATATTTCCAGACTGGAGCTGCACATTGCAATCAACTCATATCTTTACTTAGCCTTTATTAATCAGCGCAACAAGGCTGACAGTTTAATGGTCTAAATGGGCTTATTAGCACAACAAATCTATGTCCACATTAAGGTCTTCTAATCTGCAACGTAGAAATGTTTGTACATACTGCAATAACTACGTCACCTTTAAAAGATTACTGCCACCTTTAAGGTTCACTTAAGGAGCGTTTAATGAGGTAACAAATTACATGGTGAAGATAATTTTCAAAAATTTGACGAATTGTGGATAGAATTTGTTTTCACGCACAAATGTGAAATGCTTTATTACCAGTGGCAACAAACAATGACAACCCTCATTAATATAGTACCTATAACACAGTAACATGCTGCAAGGTACCTGACAGGATTGTTACCATATTGCATCATACTGCAGAAAGACGTATTGATCAAAATTTTAGGAGAGTCATCAGGGAGGAGAGAGCAGCCGTGAGACTGAGAGGTTCAGGGAGGGAATTTCAGAGTTCAGGATCTAAGCACTTGAAGACACAGGGTGATATAAATTAAGCAGAGCAGTGCAGGGGTCTTCGAGGTTCTGGGGATGGAGTAGATTATGGAGCTAGGGAGAGTTGGACCCTATTAATAACAAAGAGGTGTATAAATTAACTAAGTTGATCACTGGACTCTAAAGGGTAGTGTGAATATACGAAGAAGAATGTGGAGAGACCGCTGGAAAATGAAAAGGGCTTCATATGGTAAAGGAAGGGCGGCACGGTGGCACAGTGGTTAGCACTGCTGCCTCACAGCGCCAGAGACCCGGGTTCAATTCCCGACTCAGGCGACTAACTGTGTGGAGTTTGCACGTTCTCCCCGTATCTGTGGGTTTCCTCCGGGTGCTCTGGTTTCCTCCCACAGTCCAAAGATGTGCAGGTCAGGTGAATCGTATAAATTAACTAAGTTGATCACTGGACTCTAAAGGGTAGTGTGAATATACGAAGAAGAATGTGGAGAGACCGCTGGAAAATGAAAAGGGTTTCATATGGTAAAGGAAACTAAAAGACTCTATGGTGTTCAAATATCAGAGTCTCCATCACAGGCGATCATTGAGCTAACTGTGTTTCAGTCTAACTCACTGATGGTCTGGTATTTGCACAACAAGCTGGAATCTTCTTAAATGCACGGCCTGAAAGGAAGGTCGAATCAGATTTAATAATTATGTTCAAAGGTTCATTACTTGAAGAAAGATAAAATTTACAGGTCGGGGGGAAAGATGGGGACTAATTAGCTCTTTCAAAGAGCTAACTCAGGTATGATGGGCCATATGGCCTCTTTGAAGTCAAACATAAAATGTTTTCAAGGTGCTCAAGCAACATCAAAGTAACATATCAGTGTAAGAGATGGAACAGGCTCAGGAATGGAATGGCCAATTCCTGTCCCATTGGAACCTTTCCATATGACAGTATGATATAGGAGCGGAAGTAGGCTATTCAGCCCATCAAGTCTGCTCTGCCAATCAATAAGGTCATGGCTGATCTGATAATCCTCAACTCCACTTTTCTGCTTTCCCCCACAACCCTTCGGTCCATAACTGATTAGAAATATGTCTATTGCAGCCTTGAACACACTTAATGACCCAGCCTTTGTAACCCTCTGAAAGAAGAAGCTCCTCCTCATCATATAGTGGGTGACCCCTTGCTCTGTGATGATGCCCTGTGGTCCCAGACTCACCCACAAGGGAATACAAACCTTTCCGCACCGACTGCTGGGGCGGCACGGTGGCGCAGTGGTTAGCACTGCTGCCTCACAGCACCAGAGACCCGGGTTCAATTCCCACCTCAGGCAACTGTCTGTGTGGAGTTTGCACATTCTCCCCGTGTCTGCGTGGGTTTGCTCCGGTTTCCTCCCACAGTCCGAAAATATGAGGGTTAGGTGGATTGGCCATGCTAAATTGCCTGTAGTGTTAGGTGAAGGGGTAAATATGAGGGAATGGGTCTGGGTGGGTTGCGCTTCGTCAGGTCAGGTCGGTGTGGACTTGTTGGGCCGAAGGGCCTGTTTCCATACTGTAAGTAATCTAATCTAATCTACCCTGTCAGATTCCCTCAGAATTTTCAATAGGTTTGTCTCTCATTCTTCTAAATTCCAACAAGTGCAGGCCAAGAATACTCGACCTCTCCTCAAAAGCCAATTCCTCCAGGCCTGGGATGAGCCAAGTGGGACTGCTGGCAATGCCCAATATATCTTTCTTTACATGAGGGACCAAAGCTGTTCACATCATTCCTGCTTCCAGCAGTGCTTTGGATAGTTTAAGTAAAACTTTGCTACTTTTATACTCTATTCCCTGAGGAATCAAGGTCAACATTCCATTTCCTTGTTCCCGACTGAATTTGGATGCTAGCTTTCAGTAATTCATGGACAAGGATTCTCAAATCCCTCTGTCCTGCAGGTTTCTGCAGTCTTTGATTGATTGAGTTATTACCATGTGCACCGAAGTACAATGAAAAGTTTTGTTTAGAGCAGTACAAGCACATCATAGTCAGCAAGGATGTACAGATCACAAAGACTTAGGTAGAGGCATACAGGTTATATTGCACAGGGTTCGCATGGGGCAAAATGGAGAGTCCACTCATCAGTCTAATAACAGTGGGAAAGAAACTGTTCCTGATGCTGTTGGTGCATGTGTTCAAGCTTCTGTATTTTTTGCCTGACGGAAGGGGTTATAGGAGAGCATTACCAGGGTGCGATGGGTCTTTGATGGTGTTGGGAGCCTTTCTGCAGCAGTGAGCTATGTAAATGGAGTCCGTGGTTGGAAGGTTGGCTTCCATGATGGTCTGGGCTGTGCACATCACCTTCTATGGTTTCTTACGGTCCTGGACAGAGCAGTTGCCACACCAGGCCATTATGCACCGGGACCGTATGCTCTCAATGGGGCATCTGCATTAAAAGTTGGTAAGGGTCCTTATGGACATGTCAGATTTCCAAAGCTCCCTGAGGAAGAGGCATTGTTATGCCTTCTTGACTGTTGCACCTATTTGGGAAGTCTAAGACAGGTCCGTTATCTTCACTCCAAGAAACTGAATGCTCTCCATCCTCTGAACCTCCTTTCTGTTGATGTAGATGGGGGTGTGTTCCCCTCCTTTCTTTCTGAAGTCAATGATCAGTTCTTTCTTCATTTAAATAATATTCAACACCTCTACTCTTCCTGCCACAGTGCACAAACTCACATTTTCCCACATTGTAGTTCACCTGCCAAGTTTATGCCCAGTCACTTCACCTGGTCCATACCATTCTGCAGAATTTTTGTGTCATTCCCACATATTTTTTGTGTCATCTGCAAACTTGGCAATAGGACATTTATTACCTTCATCCAAGTCATCCATATACATTGTATATAATTGTGGCCCTAGCACTGATCTCTGTAGCAAACCATGAGTGACAGATTGTCACTCTGAAAATTTCCCCTTGTCCCATCTGTGCCTTCCATTAGTTAGCCAATCTACTATCCATGCTGACATTCACCCTCCAACACCATGAGCTCTTATCTTATTAAATGATTTTCTGTGTGGTAATTTATCAAAAGTCCTCTGAAATTTCAAATATATTACATTCACTGCTTTGACCTTCTTTTCTATACACGTGTGTGGGCATCACTGGCTGGGCCCAGCATTTACGGCTCATCCCTAGTTGCCCCCTTATGAAAGTGGTGTTGAGTTCCCTTCTTGAACTGCTGCAGTTTCCAACTATTCTGCTTGCGACTTCCTCAAAGAATTCTAACAAATGTGTCAGCCATGAGTTCCCCTTTATGAAGCCATGCTGTGACTGTTTGACCATGTTAGATATTTCCAAATGCTCTGCTATTACAGCCTTTATAATCGATTCTAACATTTTCGCAATAACAGACTTTAAGCTAACTGCTTTACAACTACCTCTTTGCTGTCTTATATTTTGTTCAATAAAGGTGATACAATGGCAGTTTTCCAATTCTCTGGGACTTTTCCAGAATCGAAGGAATCCAGGAAGATTAAGACCAGTCTCTCTACTATCACTGTAGCAACTTCCTTCAATATCCTAGGCTATATCCCATCAGGTCCAGGGAACATTAGTTTCCCTAGCACAATTTCTCCAGTGATCGCCTCCTTTTGCCCATGGATCATTTTGTAATTTTGTAATGCTATTAACGTCTTCTACCATGAAGATCGATGCAATGTATTTGTTTAACTCCTCTGCCATTTCTTACTTCCCAGTTATTATTTCTGCAGCTTAATTCTCCAAGGAACCCCATGTTGACTTTTTCGATTCCAATCCAATGTCCAAGTTTCACGCACCATCCTGATTGGGATATATGTCACCATTCCTTCATTAGACCAGAACTCCAGAAAACTCACCCCGGCACCATTGGGTGGTGATACATCAAGAACAAGAATCAGCTTGAATAGAGAATGAGTAGAGAATATTGGAAACGGAGAATGGATGCATAACAAGTGTAAGCCACGTTTCAAAAATAGTCTTAAAAATTTGCTGCTGAAAGCACTTACAACTTGGTGAGCCATGTCGTTGCTTTGGTTCTGGGGGTTACTAACAAGCTTAACCAGACTGAGACCAGACAGGGCTCGAAATGTCAATGCTCATTACAGCAGAATAAATTCCAAGCCTCATCTTTTATTCAGGAGTTAAAGTAAATGAGGTGTCCATCCTCTGCAATGAAGCGGTGTTGATACCTACCTCTGATCCACAAATTATTTTCAAATTGTGTTCACTGCCAACACTCCACCCTTCTTAATGCTAACTGCTGGCTCAATACTTTAGAAAATATCTGAACAATATGCTTTACTCCCTTTCTGACATAGAGTACAACAAGCATTTATTGAAATGCATTGCTTGTCAATATCAAAGAAGAACCATGCTCTTTTACAGCGAATAAAAATTGGAAGAACTGCGGACACTGAAAATCAGAAGCAAAAACAGACATTGCTGGAAAAAGTTAGCAGGTCTGGCAGCATCTGTGCAACTCTGATTTCTCTGCACAGATGCTGCAAGGCCTGCTGAGCTTTTCCAGTAATTTCTGCTTTTATCTCTTTTAAGCCAGCTTGAAGGCAATGTGTTGACTCTTTACTTCAATGACCGAAGGAAGTCAGACCGTGATATGAAATACAACATGGACACTAGGAAGAGATCTCAAGTGAACATATTCAGGCACCAGAGCTTCACCAAGGCAAAGATGTGACTAAATACCTTGCTCCATTTGTGATTCCGTCTCCCAAAAAATAAGGATCCATACACAAGTAAGAAGCACATGCTACATGACAAAAACACAGGCAACCCCACTGCCCTGTGCCTGAAGACTTCAACTCTACCCTGTCCTCTTGATCTGTCCTACCTATCCATCTTCCTTTCCACCTATCCACTCCACCCTCCTCTCTGACCTATCACCTTCACCCCTACATTTATCTACTTATCACATTCCCAGCTAGCTCCCATTTATCTCTCAGCCCACTTGGCCCCCCCACGCCCCCATTCCTGATGAAGAGCTCATACTTGAACCGTCAATTCTCCTGCTTCTCGGATGCTGCCTGACTGGATGTGCTTTTCCAGCACCACACTTTTTAACTCTGATCTCCAGCATCTTCTGTCCTCACTTTCTCCACGACAAGAACATCTGCCCAATGGAGCTTTTCAGATGCTGATGTGTTTCTGTGTTTTTCCACTGGGGTGAATGGGCCTGTCTTGTTAAAGACACCAATGGCAGCATTGGCTGACATTCCCTCATAGCCTCACACTTGATGAAAATTCCATTTTCTTTAATATTAATGGGATCAACATTTGGTACCTGTGTGGCACACAGTTATCTGGAGCATTGGGATATTAAATGGCAATGCATAATATATACCCTTCTCAAGTAAATCCAATATTAATCATCTTTTTAATTGCAAGCTTCTAGGGGTTTTAACTGGGCATTCACTTGTGCTCCAATGATTAATAACAGAGGAAGCTTTTGTGATGTCACGGCAGTGTTCTAACCTCTGGCCCAAAAGATCTGGGTGTAAATCTCATTTGCCCCAGGCCTCTGAGACAGTATGCCCAAGCAGACTGATGTGTTTTTGTTTCTATAAGTTTGAACTGACTGTAATAGTTGTGGCTAGGTTAGGAGATGCAGGTTTGCAGTTTTTACCTCTGCGAATGAACCCTTGTAAAAGCATATATAGATTGACTTTTGGGAAGAATGCATAGCATGGAAATGTGTTGCTGGAAAAGCGCAGCAGGTCAGGCAGCATCTAGGGAACAGGAGAATCGACGTTTCGGGCATTAGCCCTTCTTCAGGAATGAGGAAAGTTGGTCCAGCAGGCGCCCGAAACATCGATTCTCCTGTTCCCTAGATGCTGCCTGACCTGCTGCGCTTTTCCAGCAACACATTTCCATCTCTGATCTCCAGCATCTGCAGACCTCACTTTCTCCTCAAAGAATGCATAGCACCAGAGGCTGATTGGCTGAAGGTGGAGGTTAGAAACTAACAATACATGAATACTGACAGCAAAAATGGCAAAAAGCAAGGTCTAAATTTGATTACCCGTTGATGTTTTTCCAAAGAGATATCATCTCAACATTGGAATTGGAAAGCAAAGACACTGAACTCACTTTCCAGTTCTCTCTTGTGTATGTGTCTTTTTGCGTATCTCAACCTGTGTGTGTGTTTATGCGTGAAGGGGGAGTTTTTAAGTGGATGAAAGCGTTAATTAGTAGTATTATGCACCAATAATTTACATCTGCTAACCTGTGGGCATAATCAAATTACTTATAATGAATAGTAAATCTTGTTTTGTACAGAAACCTGGTCCATACTTTCTCTCAACATTGGATTAAAAATCAGGGACATTTGGGATACTGTGCATACATTAAAACCAAAATTACCATCTGGCACAACTCAGGAAGTCATGATGTAGAGATGCCGGTTTGGATTAGGTCGTACAAATTTAAAAATCACACAACAACACGTTATAGTCCAACAGGTTTATTTGGAAGCACTAGCTTTCAGTGTATACTCCACAACCATCTGATGAAGGAACGGCGCTCCGAAAGCTAGTGTTTCCAATTAAACCAGATGGATTATAACCTGGTGTTGTGTGATTTTTAACTCCAGGAAGAGTGGAGTTTAACTTGCAATGTGCTAAGCCAATGAGTTTCAGCAATGTTTAGGGGTTGATGTTCTGGGATTTTAATTGAGTTAAATTGGATTGGATTGAGGATTTGCATGTACTTTGGACGATAATGCAGGAGAAGGAAAATGAGGTTCTGTATTGCAATGAAAGCACAGCACTGGAACAGCAAGAGATTTCCTGCAGGTGGCAGAGTTGTTGCTCGTAGCCTGAAATGAACTTTCAAAAGGAAAGTTGATTGACTTGGCAGGTACACTGGAAGTAGCATTGCCTGCCTGAGCTAAACAACAAGAGATAATTGAGGTATTAACACAACACTTGGGTTTAAAGGAAATACAAAAGGGCTGAGTACTTCAGAGAATAAAATGAAAGAATTCAGTGATTTTCAGTTATAGTTGAAGTAGCTGAAGCTAGGGATGAGAATGAAGAAACTAGAGAAGGCAGAAAACATGAAGGAAAGGACAGAAAAACAGAAGGAAAAGGAGATAGAATTAAGGACATCTGAAATAGTCCAGTAAGGAAATGTTTAAGTTTGCAAAGGCCCTACCAAAATTTGAGGAGAAAAATGTGGACACATTCTACATGTAATTGGAGGAAATGGCAAAGCAAATGAAGTGGACAAAATAGGAACTGGACTTTACTCTTGCAAACTAAGTTGACTGGTAAAGCACAGGAAATTTATGCTTCACTGTCAGAGGTGGCTGACCACTGTGAAGAAAACTATAATGGCTGTGTATGGGTAAACACCCAAGACAGATAGACAAAGATTCTGGAATCTAAGGAAGGAGCCTGAGCGTAGCTATCTTGAATTCAAGAGGGTTAGACAAAGTTATTTGACAGGTGGTTAAAAGCAGTTGTAGGTGAAATCACACATGAAGCTCTTAGAGGACTCTAAACATTCACTACCTTCAGTCATAAAATCTTATGTTGAGAGCCAAAGAGCTGCTTTGAATTGGAAATGATGGGTTAGAAAGGTGGGGAAATGGGTTTGACTGACAGTCAAAACTCACTCGGAAATCATCAGGAAGGACATGTCAGTGAGATTCAAGAAATCAAACAGCTGGAGGCGGGAAGTCATTGTTTCAAATTGTATGCCGGAGCAGTTAGTAATCTGATTTTTTTAACCTCCCCTCAAAATGGGCATTAACTTCCTCATGGACATGTAGAATTATCCCAACAGAGAAAAGAGGGAGTTGGAATGAGAGAAACCGACATCCGCCATGACAACCAACTGAGTAAAGGCAATCTGGGGAGAATAGTTCACTCTGGTTCCTTATTCCTGTGGAAATCCTCACTGGGTATTCTGATCGCTTTTAATTCTTTAGCATCATTAGCTCTTTCATGTTGTTTTAAGTTCTAACTTCTCTAACTGATTTTCTTTGCTGTTTTGAAAATGAAAGAATGTTTCATTACTGTACTCAGTTCTGTTCGTTCATGTGTTCTCCAAGGCTCCTTTCATGCTTAGAATGTAATATCCCCTTTTAAATTATTTTATTTCTGTATTCCTTCAAAGTTCTTTCTGCACAGCAGTTTTATATAATCTGCTTTCCTTTAATTCACATTTTAATTGCTATACTCTTCACTTCTGACAAAGTTTAGTTTTTGGTATTTATTTCAATAGGAGAAAGTGAGAACTGCAGACACTGGAAATCAGAGTCGGGAGTGTGGTGCTGGAAAAGCACAAAACTCTGATGAAGGGCTCATGCTCGAAACATTGATTCTCCTGCTCCTTGAATGCTGCCTGACCTGCTATGCTTTTTCAGCACCGCACTCCCGACATTTATTTCAATATCCTACACAGTCAGAGCATAAATCTCACCCTGGGCTGTTTCAAACTGACACCGAGTGCTGAATTAAAATATATCGCAGTTCAATACACACAAGTGCGTTTATATCAAAAGTTCCTTTCAATACCTCAAGAACGTATAAAAGCACTTTAAAGCCAATGTGGTATAGTCACTCCTGTGAAATGTGACAGCAAATCCATGCAGTCAACTCTTATGAATGGCATTGATTGATTTGATTTGATTTATTACTGTGACATGTACCGAGATACAGTATACAAAGTGCATTCAGGTAACAGAACAGTGAGGAATACAATGTTATAGCTGCAGAGAAAGTGCACAAAGAATGAGATCAACATTAAATTGAAAACTTCAAAGTTCCATTCAGAAGTCTAATAACAGTGAGAAGAAGCTGTTGTTGAATCTGTTGGCACATGTGTTCAAGCTTTTGGATCATTTGCCTGAGATTATAACCAGGGTGACGGGGGTCTTTGATGATGTTGGCTGCCTTCCTGATGCAATGTGAAGTTTGGATAGAAGGCCTATATCATGGGGAGACATTTCTTTGTGACAATGAACTGATGGTCTGCCTTAGTGGTGTAGGTTACAGGAAAATGTTTGGCCAGAGCACTAGGGAGAGCTTCCCTGCTCTCTTGTTTTCCAAACAATACATTGGGATCCTTACATCCTCCAAGGTAATGGGGATCTCATTGTAACAAGTCGAGCACCCCCTCAGCAACATCCAGGACATTAAGCTCATGTCCAGAATGGGACTTGAGCTCACTACCTTTTGAAACAGATTGCAACACACTGAAGCACATCTAATACCCAAGCTTTGCTGAGCGCACATTAAAAAAAAAGCCAATTTGAAATGAAGTTGTACACAGAATATTAAAAGGTTTTGAAAATCCTTACAGAGACTGAACACAATGACAAATCTGCAACTATAATGTTCAGAAATCAACAATTCATTGTAATCATTTCCGGAAAAGTTGGTATTCCACTAACAATGAGAGAGGAAATTACCAGAAAAGTCTGTAGCTTCTAACCTTTTTGATTGCCAGTTTGGGGAATTCTGGAATTCTCTTCCTGTAAAAGTTTGACGCTAGGTCAATTGAAAATGTCAAAATGGAAATTGATGGGCTTGTCTTAGGCAAGGGTACAAAGAGTTACTGAACCACAGCAGGCAAATAGATTTAAGATAGAGATCAGCCATAATCTAATTGAATAGCAGAACAGGCTCCAGGGGATGAAGGAGCCTTTGTTTCTATATTTGATTGGTTTTGACAGCTGCCCAACAGTCTTCCAACTGATCTAATTCTGATTTTTTCCCACTGGGCTTGAAGACTTTTGATACGAGGCAAAGCTGACTTTCATTGTGAACTGCTGATAAGGTGACAGGATTTTAAAAAGTTTACAGTCAGCATTTGAAAGGAGCCAGCCAACACATGTGACAACTGGTCATTAGCCCTGGGTTAGAATGCAGGTAGTGCCCTGAGGTCCAGTGCAGCTCTTTTCCAAATGGCGAGTGACTGAGACACTGTGCAAACTATTCCACTTACCTTAAAGTTGCTTCATCCTAATTATACAATGATTAAATCAATTTTAATCACTTATTTCCTATCTTTAACTAGCACACTCGGATTGATTCTAATTTCTGGGGAGTTCAAACATAATGCAGCAAATAGGAATGGGAATATGAGGGAATAAGCTGTGCAATGAACATTGCTATCGTGTTGGTAAATATCACAAATTTCACTGATTGGGAGTTAACGTATGGAAGGACAATTGAATCAGTTGACCATCTATCCTAAAAACTAGAAAGGTACACCTATCTTAGATAAATCTTGGCACATACCCATCGTTAGTGTATACACTAAAGAACTGTTTGAAGCCATCCTTCACGGTCTATCTAGAAATCTCTTGTGCACATAAGAGAGTGCATTTAATAGGCACAATGTTTTGAGACTATATTTCAATCAAAGAAGAACTCCATGTATTTCATGATCTGTTCAATCACTGAGAGGGGGCACTCACTCTCCAGACTAATCAGCAGCTTGTACTCTCGGCTTTCTCAATACTGAATCAGCCCAGCAACGGAAAGGTTATAAACTACATAATCACATTTTTGCATCTTGTCTTCAATATTGAATGAGCAAAAATTGAAGTTGTTAAATTTCCAAATTATTTGCATTCAGGGAGGTACATTTAAGAAATGCTGCATTTTTAGACAATTTCTAATAAGCCATGTCCATGGGTAGTAACTGCACGTTACTTCCCACAGCAGCAATAAGTACAAAGGGCAATCCCAACAACTACGACTAAACCAAAATCTTGCAGAGGATCAGCTCACAACATAATTAACATTTATATTATGCCATTAATGAAATTTGATTTTTTTTTAACAAAAGGATATATAGATTTAGGTGAGTCCTGTGAAGGATTTGTTAGAAACAAGGTCAGAAAATCAAGTTGACAATGATGTAAACGTACCAAATGTAAGCAAGATGTAACCTCAGTCAGCTTGTTGAGCAGATCCCTGTGTTGTGAATGGATGAAATGTTTACACTGTTGAGTTTATGACAGGCAGTGCATTTGGTTTGTTTTGGCTTCAGAGCAGACAAATTAGTTTAGGGGAATCAGCAGAAATGGGTTCCTGTGTGTGAATCTTGGACATAACTTTGGACAGAAATTTTCTAATTTCTGAGAAAGTTCAGGCCATCAGAATTGTGAAAGGTTCATGCCATCAGATACAGAAAGTGATAAGAAATAGGAAAGGTCTCAAAGGTCCAAGGGAAAGTAATTGGAAAGAGGCAGCTAAGTAATGAATTTAAAAAGCTGAGATAGGTACGATGTTTCTCTGGGATTCAGTCACTGTAATGAATAGTGCTGAGAAACAGAATAAAACTTTGTTTTGCTGTCATGATTTGGAGATGCCGGTGTTGGACTGGGGTGTACAAAGTTAAAAATACACAACACCAGGTTATAGTCCAATAGGTTTAATTAGAAGCACTAGCTTTCGGAGCGCTGTTCCTTCATCAGGTGATTTTCATCACAACCTGATGTTGTGTGATTTTTAACTTTGTTTTGATGTGTGTGTCTTAACATCTTTCTGTCTTCTACATATATATATGCTTTAATTATCTAATGTTTTCTTTTGTGTAATAAGCTTATGTTTTGTTGTTAAAGAACACCTGAAAGGCTTGTTTCAGCAACTAACCACTATATTAGCCAATGGTTAAAAAAACCCCATATGATCTATCAAGCTGCTTTCATTCTGGGATCTGACTTGTTCAGTATCAACTGGGATCAGAATACAGCAATATATTTGAAATTGTCTCATGGTCAAAACTAAAGCAGGAGTGCCCTAGTAATATTTAAAATTTTCCAATTAATCCTCTATTTTAAGAAATAAAGGTGAGAAATCTCTTTCACTTGAAACCAATGGATGCCTGCTATATTGCTCCCCTTTCCATCTCTCTGAAGATGCACAATTTCCAGTCCAAGTCCCCTTCACATATCTCATTGAAGCAGCCAGTCTCAGCTTACAACACAAGAGGATACCATTCAGCCCATTTTGCTAACTCTTTGAAAGAGCGATCCAGTTTAGGCTCACATATTTAATTCCTGATAACTAGGCAGCGACATCTAATATTGTAAAAACTTTTCAGCGTTTAATTAGATGGACACACAGTTTAACCCAGAATCCAGCATTTTATCTCTCCACCCCCGAGGATTTTGCTTGAAACATCGATTCTCCTGCTCCTCGGATGCTACCTGACCTGCTGTGCGTTTCCAGCACCACACTTGAGAACATAGAACAGTACAGCACAGAACAGGCCCTTCAGCCCACGATGTTGTGCCGACCATTGATCCTCATGTGAGGTAAACCTAATGTACGAACCCTCAAATTTCTGTGACCATATGCATGTCGAACAGTCTCTTAAATATCCCCAATGACCTCACTTCCACAACTGCTGCTGGCAACGCATTCCATACTCTCTCAACTCCCTGTGTAAAGAACCCACCTCTGACATCCCCTCTATACTTTCCGCCAAACATCTTAAAACTATGACCCCTCATGTTAACAATTTCTGCCCTGGGAAAAAGTCTCTGGCTATCAACGCTAACTATGCCTCTCATTATCTTGCACACCTCAATTAGGTCCCCTCTCTTCCTTCTTTTTTCCAATGAAAAAAGTCCGAGCTCAGTCAACCCCTCTTCATAAGATAAGCCCTCCATACCAGGCAGCATCCTGGTAAACCTCCTCTGAACCCTCTCCAAAGCATCCACATCTTTCCTATAATAGGGCGACCAGAACTGGACACAGTATTCCAAGTGCGGTCTAACCAAGTTTTATAGAGCTGCAACAAGATCTCACGGCTCTTAAACTCAATCCCCCTGTTAATGAAAGCCAAAACACCATATGCTTTCTTAACAACCCTGTCCACTTGGGTGGCCATTTTAAGGGATCTATGTAACTGCACCCCAAGATCCCGCTGTTCCTCCGCACTGCCAAGAATCCTGTCTTTAATCCTGTACTCAACTTTCAAGTTCGACCCTCCAAAATGCATCACTTCATATTTATCCAGGTTGAACTCCATCTGCCACCTCTCAGCCCATCTCTGCATCCTGTCAATGTCATGCTGCAGCCTACAACAGTCCTCTATACTGTCAACGACACCTCCCACCTTTGTGTCATCTGCAAACTTGCTAACCCATCCCTCAATCTCCTCATCCAAGTCATTAATAAAAATTACAAAGAGTAGAGGCCCAAGAACAGAGCCCTGTAGAACACCACTCATCACTGACTTTCGGCAGAATACTTCCCTTCAACTACCACTCGCTGTCTTCTGTCAACCAGCCAATTCCACATCCAGACAGCTAAATTTCCCTGTATCCCATTCTTCCTGACCTTCTGAACAAGCCGACCATGGGGAATCCTATCAAATGCCTTGCTGAAGTCCACATACACCACATCCACCACTTGACCCTCATCAACTTGCCTAGTAACATCCTCAAAGGACTCAGTAAGATTTGTGAGGCATGACCTGCCCCTCACAAAGCCGTGCTGACTGCATTTAATCAAGCTTGCTCTTCCAGATGGTCATAAATCCTATCCCTCAGAATCCTTTCTAACACCTTGCAGACGACAGACGTGAGACTGACTGGTCTGTAATTGCCGGGGATTTCCCTGGAATTACATTTGCCTCTCTCCAGTCCTCAGGTACTACTCCAGTGGAGAGCGAGGATGCAAAGATCTTCGCAAGCGGCAAAACAATCACATTTCTTGCTTCCCAAGGCATCCGAGGACAAATTCTGGCCCTGGTGACTTGTCAATCTTAATGTTTGTCTAAATTTTCAGCACATCAGCTTCCTCAATCTCTATCTGTTCCAGCGTGCTTACCTGCTTCCTCAATGGTTTCATTCACTACAAGGTCCTTTTCTTTAGTAAAGACAGAAGCAAAAAACTCATTTAGGTCTTCCGCTACCTCCTCAGACTCTAGACACAAGTTCCCTATGCTATCACTGATTGGCCCTACTCTTTCTTTGATCATTCTCTTATTCCTCACATACGTGTAAAATGCCTTTGGATTCTCCCTAATCCTTCCTGCCAAGCCTTTTTTGTGCCCCCCCCGGCTCTCCTCAGACCATTTTTGAGCTCCTTCCTCACCTGTCTGTAACCCTCTAGAGCTGAGCAAGACCCTTGCTTCCTCCACCTTATGTAAGCTACCTTCTTTCTTTTGTCGAGAAGCTCCTCCGCTCTCGTCATCCAAGGTTCCTTTATCTTACCCCTTCTTGCCAGTCTCAGGAACACATTTATGCATCACTCACAACAACTGTTCCTTAAACAGTCTCCACATGTCTATAGTGCCCTTTCCATGGAACAATTGCTCCCAGTCCATGCTTCCCAACTCACATCTGATAGTATCATAGTTTCCTTTTCCCCAATTAAATATCCTCCATTGTGCCTGCTTCTCTCCTTCTCCATAGCTATGTAGAATGTGAGGCCATTGTGGTCACTATCACCAAAATGCACTCCCACCGCAAGATCTGACACCTGCCCTGGCTCATTGCTGAGTACCAAATCCAAAATAGCCTCTCTCCTCGTCGGCCTGTCAACGTACTGAGTTAGGAAACCCTCCTGAACACACCTTACAAAAACAGCTCCTTCCAAACCATCTGCTAAGAATTCTCTAAGTTCTTACTGTCTTAGACAGATCAATTGCTTTACCAAGCTGTGATGCATCCAAATAAGATGATTTCTATGGTTCATCTATAAACATTGTGGACATGCTGAATTTCCTTAGACATCTGAAGAAGTAGAGACATTGATGTGCTTTGATGCAGTCATTATTTCTGCTTCAGGGTCCTTGTCTTGTAATACAAATTCAGGCCCCAGAATCAGACAACGGTTATAGCACTAGACAAGGCCATGCAGTTTGTCATACCTATGGCAGGTCTCTGCAAGACAAGAGTAGCCCAAGTAGACCCACTCCTCTGATCTTTCCCTATGGCCCTGCACATTATTCCCTTTCAGGTGATTACTCAATTCCCTTTCACGAGCCATGATGAAATCTGTCCCTTTACACAGCACGGTAGTGTTTTCTAGTTCCTAGCCTTTTACTGCAGAGAAAAACCTCTCCTCATGTTACCTTTGGTTCATTTGTCAATTTCCACAAACCTACGACCTCCAGTTCAGCCAATAGGAACAGTTTCGATCTCCATGGCAGCATTTCCTCATGGTGTTGAACATCTCCTCATAACCTTCTTCAAGGTGAAAAGCCACAGAAATCTACCCACATCCCTAAACGTTTCAGCCCTCCAACTGTTCTCACAAACTCTCACTGCATCTTCTTTCATGCTTTCATATCTCTGGTGTCCAAAATACTCCATTGAAGCCTCATCAATCTTTTATAACAATTTATCCACTCGTTTTTTTAATCATCTTGGTTTATAATGCCCAGCGACATGTTCCCTTTTTTTAAAACGCTTTCTCAACTACCTATTCACCTTCATTGATTCTTACACAGGTTTCCCTGTCCCTGCATTCCTTTTAGAAATGTTCCTCATTCTTCAGATTGCCTTTTTTTCTCATTCTTGTTATCAAAATAGAGCACTTCACACTTCCCCACATTAAGTTCCATCTCCAATGTCTTTGTTCCATGTTCCTGTCTGTGCACTCTTGAATTCTAACACTATCCACTTCATAGTTCAATTCGGTTCCCTGGTTCCAAATAAAATTGTGAAAACTATAGCCTTGTTCAAGAAGTGTTGTAAGGATAAGCCAAGCAAATACAGACCAGTCGATTTAAATTGAGTTGTGGGGAAACGTCTAGAAACAATTATTTAGAATAGAACTGAAAAATGTTGAGAAAAAGTCCATGCAAAAAGGTAGGATGGTTTGGAAGCGTCAGGATGGATTTCTAAGGGGAACATTGTGTTTAACTAAATTCTTGGAATTTTTTAAAGTGACAACAGAAAGTCAACAAGGCTAACATGATCGATGTGGGATACATTGACATTAAGAAGGAGAGGTATGCAGTGCTACATAACAACCCTATGGGGGAAGGTATAGGTCATGGAATAAAAGGATCAGTATCTGCTTGGACACAAAATTATCTGAGTGATAGCAAGGAGAAAGTGAGGACTGCAGATGCTGGAAATCAAAGTCAAGAGCATGGTACTGGAAAAGCACAACAGGTCAGGCAGCATCTGAGGAGCAGGAGAATCGACGTTTCAGACATAAGCTCTTCGTCAGGAATTCAATAGTGATAACAAACACAGAGTAATGGTCACTGAATATTTTTTGGGCTAGAGGAATGTTTGTTCTCCGGGGTGCGTACTGGGACTGTTCTTAGTATACGTTAGTGATCTGGATCTTGGGTTACAAGGGACAGAGTTTGCAGATGAGACAAAATTTGAGAAAATTATAAACTGTGAGGAGGAACAGTGTGGAACTCCAAAAGGACATTGCCAGGTGGAGTGGGCAGGTAATTGGCAGATAGTGGGCAGGTAGGTGGCAGATAGTGGGCAGGTAGGTGACAGATAGTGGGCAGATAGGTGGCAGATGAGGTTCAATAGAGAGAAGCACGAATTAGTGCACTTGGCAAGAAGATCATTGAGAGATCGAATAAGTGTTACTAATCTAAAGGCCTCGCATATGTGCATAAATCATTAAAGGTGTCAGGAGACATAGAGGATGCACTTAATTAAAGCATACAATTCCTAGACTTTAGTATAAGGGGCATAGAGCTGAAAAGAAAGGAGGTGTTACAGAATTTGTCTCAGGAATTTACGACATTTTACTGGAGTATTTCTGTACAATTCTAGATGTCACATTTTTGGAAGAATTGAACACATTGGAGGGACTGTGGAGGAAGTTTTTAAGAATTACTCCAAAGATGAGAAAATTCATTTGTGAAGATGGATTGGAGAAATTGGGCTTTTTTCTTAAGAGGGGAATGTTTACAAAATTATCTGGGGGTCTGGACAGAGTAGATGGGAAGAAACCTTTCCATCTCAGAAAATGATTGAGACCATAAGGGTACAGCGTTTAACTAATTTTGAAAAGAAGCAAACGTGATGCAAGACACCACTTTTTCATACAAGAGGTAATTCTGGTCTGGAATGCACTGTCTGGAAGTGTGATGGAGGCAGATTCAATTGAAGATTTCACGATAGCATCAAATGATTATTTGAACAGTAATGATGTGCAGGGTTACGGACAAATCACAAAGATGGCACCAATTAATAATGTAGAGAGTCAGTGAAGACACAGCTGATTAAATAGTTTCCACCTGCACAATAATAATTGGGTGATTCTGTGAAATCACAACTCCTCAATATGAAGTATTGCTTTGTTATTTCGGTTAATGGTAGGAACAGCACATAAGTAGAATAAATTTTGCAAATAGGCTTCATAACCCCCAGGGAGATGGGCTACTTACAGTGAAACTTAAAGCTAATAATATATGACATCATGTGATACTGCGACTCAAGAATCTTGCATTGTAATCACCACTTATTACCTCTTGGCCATTCCCACTGCAATTATTATAAGTTAAACAATCCTATTATGTAAAATAAACACCATAAAGCTTACAGGAGCAACTAAATCTGGTGGTTCTACCACATTTTGTAAACTAAGCCATCAATGCAAAAGGGTTATCTTGATTCACTGCGTAGTGTTACATACTGCCAGCCACCTATGCCCATATACATCTTAATATTGAGGGTGACCTATGCTGTGCATTTGTAACTTGGCCACTCACATGATGAGGCTGGCCTCCTCAGTGAAATGCAATGGGAAAGGTAGGGGAATAATAATAAGTCCAAATGCTCATTCAGAAGGCTACAGATATGATTGGTCGAATGGTTGTAACAATTGCGTGATTCTGCACTTCTGTGAAAAGGAATATTCCTCGTACTGACACCGGGAGCCTCATTGTTTACTATCCTCCATTTGGAAGAACAGCTTTTCATTACTATTCTCTGTTTCACATCATTTAGCCAACTCAATAACCACAACGTCAGCCGAGAGATAGGGACAATTATCTTCTTCTCATTAATAAATCTGATTGATGTGTTGTGTTGATGTTGTAATTATATTTTGACATTTAGTTGGTGTTATTAGACTTGCAACAACTTACTAATGGACCTGTTTGGACTAATGATATTTTTTTCTTGTTCTTAAAGGTTCCTCATCCCTGGTGTCCTAATAATAGGTGCTATTGGTTTGCTTATGAGGCAAAACCTCCAGAAAAAGTAATGGAGATGCAAGTTGACTTAATGGGCTAGAAGGGGTAGGAATGCTGGGTACTATTGTCAAAGACCGTTCATGTGTGAATTAAAGATGAATTGGAGATGGAATGCCAGCCTTTGTTAATTTATTTCACCAAGAAATTTTATTCATAGGACATCAGCACAGGAACAGACCATTCAGTCCAAATGTTCTATCCTAGTATTGATGCTCCACATGAGTCTCCTTCTATTTAGCTTTCAGTAACCCTATTGCTGTACCTCTATAGTTTTCTTTGAGGAGAAAGCGAGGTCTGCAGATGCTGGAGATCAGAGCTGAAAATGTGTTGCTGGAAAAGCGCAGCAGGTCAGGCAGCATCCAGGGAACAGGAGAATCGACGTTTCGGGCATACCCGAAACGTCAATTCTCCTGTTCCCTGGATGCTGCCTGACCTGCTGCGCTTTTCCAGCAACACATTTTCAGCTCTATAGTTTTCTCCCACATAGACCTTAAGTGCATCAATGCTATTCAGTCCAACTGCAGAGATATGCATTTAAGTGTTGATTTTTTTCTCAGCCTATGCAACCATATTATTTTACTAATTATACATTTAGTGTCTGTGATTAGTTAAATAATGGTTTAATGGTGGACTGCAAGATAGACAAGCAGGATGCTGCAAGAACACAGCAAGCCAGGCGGCATCAGGAGGTGAAGAAGACAATGTTTCAGGTGAAGAAAGGTTTCAGGCAAGAAATGCTGGGCCCAGCCACCATTGTCCATGTCCCATGGGTCAATTAAAAAAAACAATTGGTTAAAGCTGGATTACCATAAACACAAGTTAAGGATGAAAAGCATTTATTCCACCTAAAATAAAGCCCCGAGACAAAATGTTAATAGCGGTCTGTAATTAAATCCAAAGGTAAGAATTCCTGCTGAAATCGAGCTAAATTTCAGAGATTTGTTTCCAAGGGTTAGGGTTCGGGTTTGGGTTAGGGTTAGGGTTGGGGTGAGGGTTAGGATTAGGGTTAGGTTTAGGATTAGAGTTAGGGTTAGGATTAGGGTTAGTGTTAGGATTAGAGTTAGGGGGATGGTGTTCGGATTTGGGTTAGGGTTAGGGTTAGGGATGGTGTTCGGGTTTGGGTTAGGGTTAGGGCTAGGGATGGTGTTCGGATTTGGGTTAGGGTTAGGGTTAGGGATGGTGTTCGGGTTTGGGTTAGGGTTAGGGCTAGGGATGGTGTTCGGATTTGGGTTAGGGTTAGGGTTAGGGATGGTGTTCGGGTTTGGGTTAGGGTTAGGGTTAGGGATGGGGTTAGGGTTAGGGTTAGAGATAGTGTTCGGGTTTGGGTTAGGGTTAGTGTTCGGATTTGGGTTAGGGTTAGTCAAACAATTTGTTTGGTGAAAAAAAAGTATGGCTTCACTTGAGTGATCCTTTGTTGATGTCCTAAAGGGCCCTTGCTAGCATATGGCTTTGAAGGGAAAGGCACTGTTCACTCTCCTTTTTATTTGTGTTTATCATTGAGCAGATTTCAGAGACAAGAGAAAGAAAAATACCCTTTTGACTGCAACACAGTTTGTTACAGAATTCAGGACGATGCCCCAATTTTTAATCTTTCAGAGACAAGAACAGAAGTTGCCAGAGAACCTCAGCTGTGAGCCTTCTTTAGAACTGACTATAGCTGGGAAAAGGTGGTAGTGATGCTGATGACAAGGGGTAGGGAGGGAAGGGGAAGTGAACGGAATGAACAATAGGTGGACATAGAGCCTAGACAGAGAGAGAGAGAGAATAGCAGCAGACAAATGACAGACAAAGGAATGCATAATGGTGGGCCGGGGACAAAGAAATCCAGCTGATGGGGACTAATACTGAGTGAAAAAAATATGACCAAAGCAGCCCATGTAATATCAATGAGAGAGTGGGTAAAGGACATAGAAATAAAGTGCTCAGGCTCTGGAATCATTGAACTCAACATTGAGCCCTGAAGGTTGCAGGGATCCCAACCAGAAAATGTGGAGCTGTTCTTCCAGCTTGCACTGAGCTTCACTGGAGCACTGCAGTAAGCCTGAGACAGATGTTGGCCAGGGAACACGGTGGGGTGTTGAAATGGCAGACAACTGGACTGTTGAGGTTCTCCAGCAACCTCCGCTTTTGTTTAATCTTTCAGCTCGTCAATTTCTTCGTCAATCAGTGACACTTCCTTGATCTTGCTGAAGGAAAAGCAAGTGAACTACGATCAGTTGTTGTATCGCAGGAGCCAGGAAACCAGACGTTAATCCATAAAGTAAAACAAAACCATCAGCAGACAAGACAACCAAAGGCCTGTTGCTTGGCAACAGTTTCATTTTAATCAGATTGCTGTGGGTGAGGCTGAATGACACAGTAGGTTAGGCACTGAGCTTTCTCTCTGGGTCCTCTCTTCAAGCTAAGGCTCAGCTGATTTGATGAGTCTATTTTCTTTGTTGACTGTTGCAAACAAGTCCCACATAAGTTTGGAAACTTTCAATCCAGTTCGTGGTGGGCACCTCAAGATCAGATTGCCTCTGTTTTTATCACTAATTAGCGAGCCCACTCGAGTTATTGCATGGGTGTTGGAAGGAAATAGAAGAATACCAGAGATGGGGATGCACTCCACAATTGTTACTCAGATAATATTGCTCAGGGCACTGCAGAGCTCTTGACCTGGGAGTGCCTCCACCACAACTGCTTTATTTTCCAGAATTGACAGCAAATCTCACACTGATGGGGTGTTAAATACACTCGCAGTGAATACAAGGACTGATTGCTACATCTGATGCTGGAGGGATGACTTGAATCCACCTCTGTCCAATGAGAACACTGTTTGAAGCTCCCAAAATTTGAATGAAGGAATAAGAGCTAGAGCCAGGAGTCATAGGAGCAAAGAAAATAGGAACAAGGGGGCCGCTATTCAGCCCTTCAAACCTGCTTCTCCATATAATATGATCATGGCTGATCACCTTACCCAGTAACCTGTTCCTTCCTTCCACCCAGATCCTTTGATTCACCCCAAGAACTCTAGCTACCACCTTCTTGAAATCATTCAATGTTTTGTCCTCAAATGCTTTCTGTAGCAGAGAATTCTCCAGGTTTGTCACTCTCTGGGTGACAATTTCTCAGTCCGAAGTGACCTACCCTATATCCTTAGAGGATGGTTAAACCCAGTTATCTCAATCACAGCTCCTATTGAAATAAACCGGCAGAGAACTTGGTGAACAATGTTACAAATTGATAAAAAATGATTCACCCAACACTTATTTTCATGGCACAATCATTTTCTAAAAGAATGAGTGCTGTACATAATAAATAAGGATCTGTGATGTGTGAAAACATTGAATTAAGCTTGTGAGCTCTGAACAGCAGACAATATGTAGCTTAATGGGTCTTTATGGTACTTTGTGAAACTATTGAATCCACTGATGCTGAGTGGCAATTCATCTAATCTCCTCATCATTGATAGCAGCTTGATGAATGTATTCTTAAATACCAATGGTAGTCAAAGAGGGTGCAATGTGGATGGTGTCTCGGAAACAAATAATTATAGTGATTGATCTGTCTTAGCTAAAGTGAACAAGGGCAGTTTGCAATCCATGGAGCAGCAACTGTCATGAGTTATGATCTTGCCGGACAAAGATGCTTGTTATTCACAGAGAAACATACACACAAATTCCCTGGCTAAGTGCAAAACAAATGTACAAAGCATTCTGAGAAGGCGTGGAAGGAATGTGTGTTGCAGTATGTCATCACCTTCATGATTCATTTACCTTGCAATCTTAGTAAAATTGGAGCTGTGCATTTGAAGAGCACCTTTCACGTTTTAAACTCGACCAAAGCATTTTTCAACCAATGCAGTAGTTTTGACATACAATTACTCTGGTCAAGTGGAAATGAGGCAGAAAAAGTATGGACATCAAGACTACAGGTGGCAATATGATAATGACAGACAATTTATTCTGGTGATGTTGTTTGAAGGATAGAGATTGGGGCCATAATAATGCAGATTTGTCAATTTGAGTTTTATGATTAAATGATTGAAGTCACACTGTATCTCCTACCACTGTACTTGACCAAGATGGCAATGGTGCTGACCTCATTGCTGTGCACCTGGAAAATGAGGTTAGCACCCACTGTCAGAGGGTGGTGCCTCTGACATCGTTGGTGCACTTGGTGAATGCCCACTCCCTGCCCACTTTGCCAGTTTGCTATTTACTTCCTTTTGCTTATTGCCCCCTTCACTGCTTGTTGCATCTTTTGCTACTTCACTTCTTGCTCCCTTTCCCACTTTTCCCTCCATCTACATCTGCTTTGCTCATCACCTCCTGTTGCCTGTTTCATTCACTGCCCCCTTCGTCAGTTTGCTGGTTGCCTCCCCAACTTCCAATTCTCCACTTTTTAAAAATTCATCACAGGATGTGGGCATCGCTGACTGGGCAGCATTTATTGCCCGTACCTAATTGCCCAGAGGGCAGTTAAGCATCAACCACAGTGCTGTGGGTCTGTAGTCACATGTAGACCAGATCAGGTTAGGATGGCAGATTTCCATCCCAAAAGGAAATTATTGAACCAGGCGTGTTGTTCTCGGCCAATCAACAATGGTTTCACGACCATCACGATCCTTAATTTCAGATTTTAAAAAATTAAATTCAAATACCACCAACTGCCAAGGCAGGATTTAAACCCAGTTCCCCAGAACTTTATCCAGGTCTCTGTATTAACAGTCCAGCAATAATAGCACCATTGATTCTCTACTCACTGATTCCTTGAGCACAGGATTGCTGCAAGGGGGTGGATGCTCTTAGGTGATAATCAATGAACAAATGATCCACAGCAGAAGAAATAAACTGGAAGTGTTTAAAAGACTTGGTTCATGATGAAGTGAGCAAAAGTAAAACATTACCATTCATGTATTCCTCTTCAAAATCTAGATTGTCATTTTAGTACCAAAGTCTGTGCTTTTCAATCAGCTCTAGTGCGGGTGTTGAGAAAATACTGTTCCTATCTTGACTCCAATTAACTTTCCCAAGCAGTCTTGTTACACAGAGTGAGGAAAAGATTTGCTATTACACCTTTCTCAAACTCAACAACTCAGTAGCATCCTGCCGACAGTTAACTGATTTTGTGTTGTAGCATGGCAGCACTGCAGGAAACATGGAAGTCAAATTGTGTACAGCAAGATCACACAAGCAGCAATGACATATTGAGCAGGTGACACTGTTTCTGTTAAACTACTGCACTTCAGTAAACACACGTCATGTCACATAACCAAAGGTCTACGGCTGCATTTCTTAGGTTCATTTGAACTGCATGCATTATCTTCCCGGACTCTGTAACAACTCCCCATTTCTCCAGCAGGTGGTATGGGTCAATAGATGTGGAGCTGGAAAAATACAGCAAGTCAGACCGTACGTCAGGATGAAGGGTTTTGGTCCAAAACGTTGACTTTCCTGCTCCTCGGATGCTGACTGACCTGCTGTGCTTTTGGAGTGCCACATCTATTGACTCTGGTTTCTGGCATCTGCTGTCCTCCCTGTCCCAGATCTCTGGAAAGAGTTTCATGCATTGCAAGCCTGAGACATTAACTCTACTTCTCTCTCCAAAGATGGTGCCCGCCCTGCTTTGTTTTTCCAGCATTTTCCGTTTTCACATTAAGGCAATGTTCCATTCCATTTATGCCACTCTTTTGGAAATGTTTATTTAAAAACAATAAAGGGATGTGGCAACGCTGGCTGAGCCAGCATTTGTTGACCATCCCTAGTTGCCCTTGAGAAGGTGATGGTGAGCTACCTTCTTCAACCAATGGAGTTCGTGCAGTGTAGGGACACCAGTTGTACAGTTTGGAAGGAAATTCTAGGATTTTGACCTAGCAACAGTGAAGGTAAGATAGTCGAGTTGGTGAGAGGCATGGAGGGGAACTTGCAGGAGGTGGTGCTCCCAAGCAACTGCTATCCCTGTCCTTCTGGATGGTAGAGGTTGCAAATTTGGAATATGTTGTCAAAGGAGCTTTGGATATCGATTTTGTACAAGAGAGTGTCAATATTTTGCTGAAGAGAAGCTTTCTATATGACATGGGGTTAAGTGTCATATTAATGACGAGCCTGCACAATCAATGATGTCAGACACTATTAGTTCACATGTGACTGGGATCGAAGTAAGGAAGGCTTGAGCCAAAACTTGCTGAGCCATGCCTCTGTAGAAAGTGTTCAAAGTTAATTCACTTTACAAGATGTCCCATCCTCATCCAACTAAGATTTCCAGAACTGGCCAGTGATAGTTTCACATGTTTCCATTGGTGGTGTACATCCTAGGAGCCATTTATGAAGGATCCCCAGCAATTTGTTATAAAGGTGGGAAAACCAGTGACCTTGGGAAAAACACCCACAGCAATAATGGAAGCAATCCACCATTACCAGATTCAACAAAAGGAAGAACACAGAAAAATGGACAAGAATTACACTGCTCCTAAACCATGTAGAGAGTCCTGAGCAAGCTGTGCACTGATCAACTGGTGCCAGTGTTTCAACAGATAGCAGCCTCTTGGTCTCACTCAGACACCAATCAGGACAGCAACATAGCGTGGTAACAATAACAACAAACACAGCCATCTGATGCAGAAACTCCATTATGTCCCCAAACTAGACATCCTTCCTGTTATCAATGCAATTCTTATAGAGAAGATACCTAATGACAGTATGTTAAATTCCCTGAGTCTTTGAGTCTTCAGCCAGAGTGTTACTAAGGAGCTGCAGATAAATCAGAAACCTAATATTAGTGACCAAGAAAACCTCATCTCATTGAATCTTCAAATGGTTTCTATTGTTGAAGATGATGAATCCTTTTCTGATGTAGCATCCAATATGTCATTTTCTGCAGTGGAACATGCTCACAATGAAGATAGTGTCGAGTTACTGCCTCTACTTCCAGGAAAATAAATTCTGAGAACATGAGTAGAGAAGTTCTCATTTTGTTTTCAGAATATTCTTTGTTCTTCTCTTCCCTATTTATTCGTGATGAGATATCGAATGGTTCTTTAGTTATCAGTGGTAGATGATACAATGTGGAGTTCTTCATGGGAGTTAAAATTGATTTTTTTTTCAAGCTTGCTCATGACCCTTAACCCAGTGTGCAAAGGGGAAGAAGGGAAAGGGGATTGAGAGTGGTGCAGTGGCTCAGTGGTTAGCACTGCTGCCTCACAGCGCCAGACAGCCAAGTTTGATTCCACCCCTTGGGTGATTGTCTGTGTGGAGTTTGCACATTCTCCCTGTGTCTGCGTGGGTTTCCTCCAGGTGGTCCAGTTTCCTCCCACAGTCCAAAGACGGGCAGGTTAGGGTGGATTCGACATGTTAAATTGCCCGTAATGTCCGGGGATGTATAGGTCAGGTGGGTAACTGTAGAGTTACAGGGAAAGGGCGGGATGTTCTTCAGAGGGTAGGTGTGAACTCGATTGGCTGAATGGGCTGTTTCCATTCTGTAAGGATTCTAATTTTAGTTTATTCTTTACTGCCTTTATATTCAAGTCAGTCTCAGTGTTCCAGCCCATGTACCAGCTGGTTTCCTGCTCTACCAACACGTTTTGTCTTGTAAGAGAAACTAATAAGGTGTATACATCTCATATGTCCTCCAAGCGAGCTGAGAACATTTTTGGAGATTCATGCATTTGGCAAAAAACCCTTGATATTACGATGAAAATGGCTTATGATGCAATGTTTATTAGTACAGTAAACCTGGTGGAGGTGTAGCATAGTGGGGTTAATATTCAGATGCTCATAGCTAGATTTCATGATCAGTGGTGTCAGAAATCATGGAATTGTCACTCAATTAAAGGAAGGAGAAAAGTTGCCATCATCCCATTCTCTCATTAGAGAAAGAGAGGTGATTGCGGGTGGTTAACCTGAGAGTTACCAGGCCACAGGTGGGGGAGAGCTTGAGAAGGAGAGTCCTCCATGGAATCCTTGTGGCCATTAAAGACTCACATAATTCACATAGAGGACAGAGTCTCCTTTGAACAAATCCAGTGTGTTTAATCTGCTTGTGCTCTCACTACTACAACAGACTTCCATTTGAGCTCGTTGGATTTCGTAGCAGCAAAACAGAATTGTTGACAGACTGTGTTATGACAGAGGAGGATTTTCCAAACAAATCTTTCAAAGACTCTTCAACTGCTGAGATTTAATCCAAACATTAGTAACTGCAGATAAATTGCTGTGAAGAGAGGATTAGTTTTAATGGCTTGCAGTTCAATTAACTTGTTATTTTTATTCTGTTTTTAAACCGCTGCTGAAATTGATTAATTGGATATTTGTGTGTAAGTGGGCAATGAACAATTTCAATTGAAAAGCTGGAGATGAGTTAAGTAGAGTTGGTGTCCCTTGAAAGAACATTTCACTGTCAGCTGTATATGTGTCAGGGAAAGCAATGAGTATTTTCCACAATTACCAGTGATCCAACACAGACTGTCTAACCCATCATAGACAATCCAACCCATCACAGACTGTCTGACCCTATCACACACTGTCTGATCCTATCACACACTGTCTGACCCTATCACACACTGTCTGACCCTATCACAGACTGTGTGACCCCAACATAGACTGTCTGACCCTAGCACAGTCTGTCTGACCCTATCACACACTGTCTGACCCGATCACAGACTGTCTGACCCTATCATACACTGTCTGACCCCAACGTAGACTGTCTGACCCTAGCACAGTCTGTCTGACCCTATCACACACTGTCTGACCCGATCACAGACTGTCTGATCCCATTACAGACTGTCTGACCCTATCATAGACTGTCAGACCCTATCACAGACTGTGTGACCCCATCACAGACTGTGTAACCCCATCACAGACTGTCTGACCCCAACAGAGACTGTCTGACCCCCAACACAGACTGTCTGACCCCATTACAGGCTGTCTGACCCTATCACAGACTGTCTGACCCTATCACAGACTGTCTGACCCCAACAGAGACTGTCTGACCATAACAGAGACTGTCTAACCCTCAATACAGACTGTCTGACCCCATTACAGGCTCTCTGACCCTATCACAGACTGTCTGACCCCTTTACATACTGCCTGACCCCATCACAGACTGTCTGATCATGTCACAGAGTGTCTGACCCCATCACACACTGTTTGACCCTATCATACACTGTCTGACCCCATCACAGACTGTCTGACCCCTTTACGTACTGTCTGACCCCTTTACATATTGTCTGACCCTATCACAGACTGTCTGACTCTGTCACAGACCCCACCACAGAACACACCAGATGGCCTCCTTCTTTAAAGACCACAATTTTCCCTCCCACGTGGTTGAAGATGCCCTCCAAAACATCTCACCCACGCTCCGCACCTCCGCTCTCGAATCCCACCCCTCCAACTGCAACAAGGACAGAACCCCCACACCGACCCCCCAGGTCCTCACCTTCCACCCCACCAAACTCCGCATAAATCACATCATCCGCAGACATTTCTGCCACCAACAGACAGATCCCACCACCAGGGACATATTTCCCTCCCCACCCCTATCCACTTTCTGCAAAAACCGTTCCCTCCGTGACTACCTGGTCAGTTCCACGCGCCCCTACAACCCATCCTCCCATCCTGGCACCTTCCCCTGCCACCACAGGAATTGCAAAACCTGCATCCACACCTCCTCCCTCACCTCCATCCAAGGCCCTAAATGAGCCTTCCACATCCATCAAAGTTTTACCTGCACATCCACCAATATCATTTATTGTATCTGTTGCTCCTGATGCGGTCTCGTCTACATTGGGGAGACTGGACGCCTCCTAGCAGAACGCTTTAGGGAACATCTCTGGGACACCCGCACCAACCAACCCCACCGCCCCATGGCCCAACATTTCAACTCCCCCTTCCACTCTGCTGAGAACAGGCAGGTCCTGGGCCTCCTCTACCGCTACTCCCTAACCACCAGATGCCTGGAGGAAGAACGCCTCATCTTCCGCCTCGGAACACTTCAACCCCAGGGCATCAATGTGAACTTCATCAGTTTCCTCATTTCCCCTCCCCCCAAGTGTTCGGCCACAGGTCAGTGGGGTTGGTTGGTGCAGGTGTCCAGAACACCACCTCCATGACCTGTCCCACCTGTCCATCTTCCTTCCCACCCATCCGCTCCATCCTCCCCTCCAACCTATCACCATCACCCCCACCTCCATCCACCTGTCACACTCTCAGCTACCTTGTCCCCAGCCCCATCCCCTCCCATTTATCTCTCCACCCCCGAGGTTCCCGGCTTCATTCCTGATGAAGGGCTTTTGCCTGAAATGTCGATTTTCCTGCTCCTCGGATGCTGCCTGACCTGCTGTACTTTTCCAGCACATCTCTTATCTTGACCCATCACAGACTGTTTGACCCATTGCCGTCAATCACTCGCTGATGAGAATGATTATCCAACAATTAAAGTCTGTGTCTCTGGTGGTGGGATCTGTGGGCCTTTGCTGATAAGCAGCTTGGTGCTTCATTTTACAGTATGTTAATTGTGCTCCTGATCTGCTTTGAAGAGCAGACATATGGGGAGTTGCCTTCAGGAAAGAGAGCTCAATGTTTTTCACACTTGCATGCAAACTATCAATGTGATGACATTAATAAAGCAAGGAATAAAATTTGCATTTATATAGAATGTTTCGTAGCTTCAGGGCATGCCTCAGCCTTTTACATCAATGAAGTACTCTTCAAGTGCAGTCACTGTCATAATGTGTCTGCCCACTTCCAAACAGGAACATCCCACAAACCACAATGTGACAATGCCTGGACAACCTGTCATAAAGCCAGAAACTGCAAACGCTGGAAATCTGAAACAAAAACAGAAATTGCTGGAGAAACTCAACAGGTTTGCAATGAGGTCAGCTAGGTGGGCTGCAGATAATATGAGCTCCCTGATTGGGGCTGTTAATTTGCCCTGTCTGACAGATATAAACAGGAGTGTCAGGGGTTCTGCTCACTCAGAGCTGGCTCTGACCTAGCTGGGTCAGTGCCATGTGCTGTGCACGTGGAATTAAAAGGTGACTTGGTGATGGGACACCGGCCATCATCGGGTTATTTCATAGCTGAAAATGTGTTGCTGGAAAAGCGCAGCAGGTCAGGCAGCATCCAGGGAACAGGAGAATCGACGTTTCGGGCATAAGCCCTTCTTCAGGGATGAGGGAAGTTTGTCCAGCAGGCTAAGATAAAAGGTAGGGAGGAGGGACTTGGGGGAGGGGCGTCGGAAATGTGATAGGTGGAAAGAGGTCAAGGTGAGGGTGATAGCTCAGACTGAGGTGGGGGCGGAGAGGTCGGGAAGAAGATTGCAGGTTAGGAAGGCGGTGCTGAATTCGATGGATTAGACTGAGACAAGGTGGGGGGAGGGGAAATGAGGAAACTGGTGAAATCCAAATTCATCCCTTGTGGTTGGAGGGTTCCTAGCCGG
>NC_057731.1:54861434-54876630 GCF_004010195.1 Chiloscyllium plagiosum | reverse complement strand
GTTCCTAGCCGGAAGATGAGGTGTTCTTCCTCCAACCGTCGTTTTGTTGTGGTCTGACAATGGAGGGGTCCAAAGACCTGCATATCCTTGGTGGAGTGGGAGGGGGAATTGAAATGTTGAGCCACAGGGTGGTTGGGTTGGTTGGTCCGGGTGTCCCAGTGGTGTTCTCTGAACCGCTCCGCAAGTAGCCGGCCTGTCTCCCCAATATAGAGGAGGCCACATCGGGTGCAGAGGATGCAATAGATGATGTGTGTCTGTGGAAAAGACATGGAAGACGTAGAATGTAGGGAAATAGATGGTGACATCTTGAAAAATGTCCATATTTTTCAGGAAGTGCTGGATGTCTTGAGATGCATAAAAGTGAATAAATCCCCAGGACCTGATCAGGTGTACCCTAGAACTCTGTGGGAAGCTCGGGAAATGATTGCTGGATCTCTTACTGAGATATTTGTATCATCGATAGTCACAGGTGAGGTGTCAGAAGACTGGAGCTTGACTAACATGGTGTGATTGTTTAAGAAGGGTGGTAAGGACAAGCCAGGGAACTATAGACCAGTGAGCCTGACGTCGGTGGTGGGCAAGTTGTTGGAGGGAATCCTGAGGGACAGGATGTACATGTATTTGCAAAGGCAAGCACTGATTCGGGATAGTCAACATGGCTTTGTGCGTGGGAAACATGTCTCACAAACTTGATTGAGTTTTTTGATTAAGTAACAAAGAGGATTGATGAGGGCAGAGTGATAGATGTGATCGAAATGGATTTAAGTAAGTCGTTCAACAAGGTTCCCCATGTGAGACTGGTGAGAAAAGTTAGATCTCACGGAATACAGGGATAACTAGGCATTTGGGCGCAGCAGGTCAGGCAGCATCTAGGGAACAGGAGAATCGACGTTTCGGGCATTTCCTGAAGAAGGGCTAATGCCCGAAACATTGATTCTCCTGTTCCCTAGATGCTGCCTGACCTACAGGAGTTAGGAGGTCATGTTGCAGCTGTACAGGACATTGGTTAGGCCACTGTTGGAATATTGTATGCAATTCTGGTCTCCTTCCTATCAGAAAGATGTTGTGAAACTTGAAAGGGTTCAAAAAAGACTTACAAGGATGTTGCCAGGGTTGGAGGATTTGAGCTATAGGGTGAGGCTGAACAGGCTGGGGCTGTTTTCCCTGGCGTGTCGGAGGCTGAGGGGTTACCTTATAGGGGATTATAAAATCATGAGGGGCATGGTTAGGATAAATAGACAAAGTCTTTTCCCTGGGGTGGAAGAGTCCAGAACTAGAGGGCATAGGTTTAGGGCGAGACGGGAAAGATATAAAAGAGACCTATGGGGTAACATTTTCACGCGGAGGGTGGTATGTGTATGGAATGAGTTGTCAGAGGAAGTGGTGGAGGCTGGTACAATTGCAACATTTAAAATGCTTTTGGATGGGTATATGGATAGGAAGGGTTTGGAGGAATATGTGCTAGGTGCTGGCAGGTGGGACTTGATTGAGTTGGGATATCTGGTCAGCATGGATGAGTTTGCCTGAAGGGTCTGTTTCTGTGCTATACATCTCTATGACTCTATCTGTGGAGAGAAAGTAGAGTTAACAGTTCAGATCAAGTGATCCCTCATCAGAACTAAATAATCTGTGATTTTGGAGGTTTTTTTCAGTTTAAATATTGACCAGGTGACTTAACTGCCCTGCTCATTTGGGAAGTGATTCTACAGATACTTTTACATCCAACAGGACTTCAGTTGAACAGATTAACCTTTAAAAATCAGACTCATTGTGATAGGTTTCAATGAATGTTGCAATGGGCTTGATGCAGCATAATTTTCCGCAAGCTATAACGGCAGATTGGCCTCCAGGAATTAAGTGCAATGTTTCAGGACACCTCTGCAAGTATGGCAGGAGATAGATTGAAAATACTATCAAAACATTGCCTATGAAAATGCTTAGATAGCACTTTCCAACCACGTCTATCGAGAAGGACAAGGACAGCAGATAAATGGAAACACGAACTGAAACAAGTTTCCCTCCAAGTCACTCACTATCCTGACTTGGAAATATACTATCATTCCTTCAGTGTTATTGAGTCATAGAGGCATTTGAACATAGGGACTTGGAGCAGGAGTAGGCCGTCTGGCCCCTCGAGACTGCTCCACCATTCAATAGGATCATGGCTAATCTTTTCATGGACTCAGCTCCACCTACCCACCCTCTCACCATAGCCCTTAATTCCTTTATTATTCAAACAATTATCTATCTTAGCTTTAAAAACAATCAATGAGGAAACCTCAACTACCTCCCTGGGCAGGGAATTCCACAGACTCACAACTCTCGGGGTGAAGAAATTCCTTCGCAATTCAGGCCTGAATCTGCTCCCCCTAATGTCAAGGCTGTGTGGGAATGACCTGCAGCAGTTCAAGGAGGAAGGTCACCAAATAGGAGCAAGTAGGAATGTGTAATAAATACTGGCCCAGTCTCAGGACTGATTAAATAATAAACTTTCCCTAATAATGAGAGTTACGATGTTAAGGGAGATAGTTCTGTGGATAGACAAGATCTACAATACTGCTGAACAGTTTATGCACTCAACCCTCTGCATAGAGCCCTGCACCATGTTGGAGATGTGGGCGCCTCCAGGCTTCTCCACGGTGACAGCAAGATTTCCAGCAGCCCTGCCAATTCACATAGAATGTCATTGCTTATCCATCCATTGACGTGTCGCGATAACTGTTCCAACTGAAGTTCTCATTTGAACATCCTGCAGAAAAGCTTACCCTCCATGGTGTTGGCACCTACTAATGCCTTTCCATCAGTCCACTTGTGCTCACCGATTCACTGCAAGACACTCTACCATAGTTATACCTTCTATGTCTCACGTGTGCCAGCGTCTGGGCTGCCAACTGGACGTATCAAATTGAATGATAGTGTTTCTTCCTCCTCAACTCTGTTCATCCTCCTGTATTCAGGCTCCATCAACACTGCCAGGTCAGGTACTGATCACATGACAACATGCTTGAATAAGAGTAAGGTTAAAGTGAGGGGAGTTGGGAGTAGCAGGAGGTTATATCATCTCCAGTGAGAACCTTATGACAAATTGCATTAGAAAGTTAAAGTTGGATTTGAGAAATTCCATTGGGCAAGATGTGTTTTCATCTCCAATGGCAGAAGCAATAAGATCATTAGAAATAGGAACGGGGAAGGCCATTCAGCACCTTTGTCCTGCTCTACCATTCAATAGGATTATATCTGCATTCTTGCTCTTTCCTCAGAACACTTGGTTCCTCTGCTATAAATCTCTCTCCCTCAGCCTTAATGATACACAAGGACTCTGCCCCCACAGCTCTCTGAAAAAGAGTTACAAAGACTCACAACCCTCCATGTTGAACAGGAAGAGGGGAGGGGAAAATAACAGATTATGGAGGAAATGCATACATATTTAATTTAAGAACCAGGGTAAGAAGTCAAAACATATACCAATTCTCCATGATTATTGTTGCATAGACAACACACAATAACATTTAATGAATTGGAAAGGTCATTTTTTCCAAAATAAAATTGATTACATTCTATGCTTGTTGATCACATGGGAAGTAAATGACCTGATTAATATTATATTGAACAAAATAATTCAATGAGTCAGTGCATCTCACATGATGAAAATTAGAACCTGGGAAAGATCTCCTCATTGTCATTGGGCCAACCTGGGGATGGATTCAGCCCTGATTGCAGAATCAGGATACCATCGGTATTGGAAGATGTCGATGTGTGCAGATGATCTTTACTGGAAGGTGTCGGTGTGTGATGATGATCTGTACTGGAAGGTGTCGGTGTGTGATGATGATCTTTACTGGAAGGTGTCGGTGTGTGAGGATGATCTGTACTGGAAGGTGTCGGTGTGTGAGGATGATCTTTACTGGAAGGTGTCGATGTGTGTCGATGATCTGTACTGGAAGGTGTCGGTGTGTGAGGATGATCTGTACTGAAAGGTGCTATTTTGTGTAGAAGATCTTTACTGGAAGGTGTCCGTGTGTGTAGATGATCTGTACTGGAAGATGTCGTTGTGTGTCGATGATCTGTACTGGAAGGTGTCGGTGTGTGAGGATGATCTTTACTGAAAGGTGTCGGTGTGAGTCGATGATCTTTACTGGAAGGTTCAAAGTTTGTGCGAAGATCTGTAGCTCGGGTGCTCGTTGTTGTGGTTCTGTTCGCCGAGCTGGAAGTTTTTGTTGCAAACGTTTCATCCCCTGGCTTGGCGACATCATCAGTGCTTGGGAGCCTCCTGCAAAGTGCTTCTTTGATGTTTCCTCCGGTGTTTATAGTGGTCTGTCTCTGCCGCTTCCGGTTGTCAGTTTCAGCTGTCCGCTGTAGTGGTTGGTATATTGGGTCCAGGTCGATGTGTTTGTTGATGGAGTTTGTGGATGAATACCATGCCTCTAGGAATTCCCTGGCTGTTCTCTGTCTGGCTTGCCCTATGATAGTAGTGTTGTCCCAGTCGAATTAAATGCCTAAAACTAGGGGGCATGCATTCAAGGTGAGAGGGGGAAAGCTCAAAGGAGATAGAATCATAAAATCCTTAACAGTGTGCAAACAGGCCATTTGGCCCAACAAGTCCAATCTGACCCTCCAAAGAGTAACCCACCCAGACCCTATTATTCTACATTTACCTCAGACTAATGCACCTAACTTACACATCCCTGAACACAATGGGCAATTTAGTACGGCTAATTGCCCTAACCTGCACATCTTTGGATTGTAGGAGGAAACCAGAGCACCCAGAGGAAAGTCACGCAGACACGGGGAGAATGTGCAAACTCCAGTCAGACAGTCACCCGAGGCTGGAATCAAACCCAGATCCTTGGTGCTGTGAGGCAGCAGTGCTAACCACTGAGCCAGAGAGTGGTAGGAGTCTGGAATGCACTGTTAGAGGTGGTGGTGGAGGCAGATACTATCCTTTTCTTCTCTCGTGAATCGGATTCCTGTGAGTGTGGCGTTGATGGTCCGGTGTGTTTTTTCTATTTCCGTGTTTTTAATGATTACGAACGTGTCATCGACATATCTGACCCAGAGTTTGGGTTGAATTTGTGGTAGGACTGTTTGTTCTAACCTTTGCATAACTGCCTCTGCTATGAGTCCCGAGATCGGTGATCCCATGGGTGTTCCATTGATTTGTTCGTATATCTGGTTGTTGAATGTGAAGTGTGTTGTGAGGCACAAGTCCAGTAGTTTAAGCCATGAAACGACACAACCAGCTATCCTTAGTAGCCACACACGCAGACAACAAGCAACAGGAATTTGATGGGACAACACTACTATCATAGGGCAAGCCAGACAGAGAACAGCCAGGGAATTCCTAGAGGCATGGCACTCATCCACAAACTCCATCAACAAACACATCGACCTGGACCCAATATACCAACCACTACAGCGGACAGCTGAAACTGACAACTGGAAGCGGCAGGGACAGACCACTATAAACACCGGAGGAAACATCAAAGAAGCGCTTCGCAGGAGGCTCCCAAGCACTGATGATGTCGCTTAGCCAGGGGACGAAAAGTTTGCAACAAACATTTACTGGAAGGTGTCGATGTGTGTCGATGATCTGTACTGGAAGGTGTCGGTGTGTGAGGATGATCTGTACTGGAAAGTGTCGGTGTGTGAGGATGATCTGTACCGGAAGGTGTCGGTGTGTGAGGATGATCTTTACTGGAAGGTGTCGGTGTGCGTAAATGATCTGTACTGGAAGGTGTCGGTGTGTGAGGATGATCTGTATTGGAAGGTTTCGGTGTATGAGGATGATCTTTACTGGAAGGTGTCAATGTGTGAGGATGATCTGTACTGGAAGGTGTCGGTGTGTGAGGATGATCTGTACTGGAAGGTGTCGGAGTGTGTAGATAATCTGTACTGGAAGGTGTCGGTGTGTGAGGATGATCTGTATTGGAAGGTGTCGGTGTGTGAGGATGATCTGTACTGGAAGGTGTTGGTGTGTGTAGATGATCTGTACTGCAAGGTGTTGGTGTGTGAGGATGATCTTTACTGGAAGGTGTCGGTGTGCGTAAATGATCTGTACTGGAAGGTGTCGGTGTGTGAGGATGATCTGTACTGGAAGGTGTCGGTGTGTGTAGGTGATCTCTACTGGAAGGTGTCGGTGTGTGAGGATGGTCTGTACTGGAAGGTGTCGGTGTGTGTAGGTGATCTGTACTGGAAGGTGTCGGTGTGTGAGGATGATCTGTACTGGAAGGTGTCGGTGTGTGAGGATGATCTTTACTGGAAGGTGTCGGTGTGTGTAGATGATCTGTGCTGGAAGCTGTCGGTGTGTGAGGATGATCTGTACTGGAAGGTGTCGGTGTGTGAGGATGATCTGTACTGGAAGGTGTCGGTTTGTGAGGATGATCTGTACTAGAAGGTGTCGGTGTGTGAGGATGATCTGTACTGGAAGGTGTCGGTGTGTGAGGATGATCTGTACTGGAAGGAGTCGGTGTGTGAAGATGATCTGTACTGGAAGGTGTCGGTGTGTGAAGATGATCTTTACTGGAAGGTGTCGGTGTGTGAGGATGATCTGTACTGGAAGGTGTCGGTGTGTGCGAATGATCTGTACTGGAAGGTGTCGGTGTGTGAGGATGATCTTTACTGGAAGGTGTCGGTGTGTGCAGATGATCTGAAGTGGAAGGTGTTGGTCTGTGAGGATGATCTTTACTGGAAGGTGTCGGTGTGCGTAAATGATCTGTACTGGAAGGTGTCGGTGTGTGAGGATGATCTGTACTGGAAGCTGTCGGTGTGTGAGGATGATCTTTACTGGAAGGTGTCGGTGTGTGAGGATGATCTGTACTGGAAGGTGTCGGTGTGTGAGGATGATCTGTATTGGAAGGTGTCGATGTGTGAGGATGATCTGTACTGGAAGGTGTCGGTGTGTGAGGATGATCTGTACTGGAAGGTGTCGTTGTGTGTAGATGATCTGTACTGGAAGGTGTCGGTGTGTGAGGATGATCTGTATTGAAAGGTGTCGGTGTGTGAGGATGATCTGTACTGGAAGGTGTCAGTGGGTGAGGATGATCTGTACTGGAAAGTGTCGGTGTGCGTAAATGATCTGTACTGGAAGGTGTCGGAGTGCGTAGATGATCTGTACTGGAAGCTGTCGGTGTGTGAGGATGATCTGTACTGGAAGGTGTCGTTGTGTGTAGATGATCTGTACTCGAAGGTGTCGGTGTGTGAGGATGATCTGTATTGGAAGGTGTCGGTGTGTGAGGATGATCTGTACTGGAAGGTGTCAGTGGGTGAGGATGATCTGTACTGGAAAGTGTCGGTGTGCGTAGATGATCTGTACTGGAAGGTGTCGGTGTGTGAGGATGATCTGTACTGGAAGGTGTCGGTGTGTGCAGATGATCTGAAATGGAAGGTGTCGAGGTGTGATAATGATCTGTACTGGAAGATGTAAGTGTCTGAGGATGATCTGTACTGGAAGGTGTCGGTGTGTGAGGATGGTCTGTACTGGAAGCTGTCGGTGTGTGAGGATGATCCGTACTGGAAGGTGTCGTTGTGTGAGGATGATCTGTACTGGAAGGTGTCGGTGTGTGAGGATGATCTGTACTGGAAGGTGTCGTTGTGTGAGGATGATCTGTATTGGAAGGTGTCGGTGTGTGAGGATGATCTGTACTGGATGGTGTCGATGTGTGAAGATGATCTGTACTGGAAGGTGTCGGTATGTGTAGATGATCTGTACTGGAAGGTGTTGATGTGTGAGGATGATCTGTACTGGAAGGTGTTGATGTGTGAACATGATCTGTACTGGAAGGTGTCGGTGTGTGTAGATGATCTGTACTGGAAGGTGTTGATGTGTCAGGATGATCTGTACTGGAAGGTGTTGATGTGTGAGGATGATCTGTACTGGAAGGTGTCGGTGTGTGTCAATGATCTGTCCTGGAATGTATCAGGGTGGGTGGCTGATCATTACTGGAAGGTGTCGGTGTGCTTAGTTGATCTGTACTGGAAGGTGTCGGTGTGTGAGGATGATCCGTACTGGAAGGTGTCGTTGTGTGTAGATGATCTGTACTTTAAGGCGTTGGTGTGTGTAAATGATCTGTACTGGAAGGTGTCGGTGTTTGAGGATGATCTGTACTGGAAGGTGTCGGTGTGTGAGGATGACCTGCACTGGAAGGTGTCGATGTGTGAGGATGATCTGTACTGGAAAGTGTCGGTGTGTGAGGATGATCTGCACTGGAAGGTTTCGGTGTGTGAGGATGATCTGCACTGGAAGGTGTCGATGTGTGTAAATGATCTGTACTGGAAGGTGTCGGTGTGTGTAGATGATCTGTACTGGAAGATGTAAATGTCTGAGGATGTTCTGTACTGGAAGGAGTCGGTGTGTGAGGATGATCCGTACTGGAAGGTGACGGTGTGTGAGGATGATCTGTACTGGAAGGAGTCGGTGTGTGAGGATGATCCGTACTGGAAGGTGTCGGTGTGTGAGGATGATCTGTACTGGAAGGTGTCGGTGTTTGAGAATGATCTGCTCTGGAATGTGTCAGTGCGTGAGGATGATCTGTACTGGAAGGTGTCGGTGTGTGGTGATGATCTTTACTTGAAGGTGTCGGTGTGTGAGGATGATCTGTACTGGAAGGTGTCGGTGTGTGTAGATGGTCTGTACTGGAAGGTGTCGGTGTATGAGGATGATCTGTACTGGAAGGTGTCGGTGTGTGAGGATGATCTGTACTGGAATGTGTCCGTGTGTGTAGATGATCTGTACTGGAAGGTGTCGGTGTGTGAGGATGATTTATACTGGAAGGAGTCGGTGTGTGAGGATGATCTGTACTGGAAGGTGTCGGTGTGCGTAAATGATCTGTACTGGAAGGTGTCGGTGTGCGTAAATGATCTGTACTGGAAGGTGTCGGTGTGTGCAGATGATCTGTACTTTAAGGTGTTGGTATGTGTAGAAGATCTTTACTGGAAGGTGTCGGTGTGTGTAGGTGATCTGTACTGGAAGGCGTCGGTGTGTGATGATGATCTTTACTGGAAGGTGTCGGTGTGTGAGGATGATCTGTACTGGAAGGTTTCGGTGTGTGAGGATGATCTGTACTGGAAGGTGTCGGTGTGTGAGGATGATCTGTACTGGAAGGTGTCGGTGTGTGTAGATGATCTTTACTGGAAGGTTTCGATGTGTGAGGATGATCTGTACTTTAAGGTGTTGGTGTGTGTAGAAGATCTTTACTGGAAGGTGTTGGTGTGTGTAGATGATCTGTACTGGAAGGTGTCGGTGTTTGAGGATGATCTGTACTGGAAGGTGTCGGTGTGTCAGGATGATCTGTACTGGAAGGTGTCGATGTGTGAGGATGATCTGTACTGGAAGGTGTCGGTGTGTGTAGATGGTCTGTACTGGAAGGTGTCGGTGTGTGAGGATGATCTTTACTGGAAGGTGTCGGTGTGTGAGAATGATCTGCACTGGAAGGTGTCGGTGTGTGAGGATGATCTGTACTTTAAGGTGTTGGTGTGTGTAGATGATCTGTACTGGAAGGTGTCGGTGTGTGAGGATGATCTGGACTGGAATGTGTCCGTGTGTGTAGATGATCTGTACTGGAAGGTGTCGGTGTGTGTAGTTGATCTGTACTGGAAGGTTTCGATGTGTGAGGATGATCTGTACTTTAAGGTGTTGGTGTGTGTAGATGATCTGTACTGGAAGGTGTCGGTGTGTGAGGATGATTTATACTGGAAGGTGTCGGTGTGTGAGGATGATCTGTACTGGAAGGTGTCGTGTGCGTAAATGATCTGTACTGGAAGGTGTCGGTGTGTGCAGATGATCTGTACTTTAATGTGTTGGTGTGTGTAGAAGATCTTTACTGGAAGGTGTCGATGTGTGTAGAAGATCTTTACTGGAAGGTGTCGGTGTGTGAGGATGATCTGCACTGGAAGGTGTCGATGTGCGTAGATAATCTGTACTGGAAGGTGTCGGTGTGTGTAGGTGATCTGTACTGGAAGGTGTCGGTGTGTGATGATGATCTTTACTGGAAGGTCTCGGTGTGTGAGGATGATATGTACTGGAAGGTGTCGGTGTGTCAGGATGATCTGTACTGGAAGGTGTCGGTGTGTGTAGATGATCTTTACTGGAAGGTGTTGGTGTGTGAGGATGATCTGTACTGGAAGATGTCGGTGTGTGTAGATGATCTGTACTGGAAGGTGTCGGTAGTGTCGATGATCTTTACTGGAAGGTGTCGGTGTTTGAGGATGGTCTGTACTGGAATGTGTCGGTGTGCGTAAATGATCTATACTGGAAGGTGTCGGTGTGTGTAGATGATCTGTACTGGAAGGTGTCGGTGTGTGAGGATGATCTTTACTGGAAGGTGTCGGTGTGTGAGGATGATCTTTACTGGAAGGTGTCGATGTGTGTAGATGATCTGTACTGGAAGGTGTCGGTCTGTGTAGATGATCTGTACTGGAAGGTCTCGGTGTTTGAGGATGATCTGCCCTGGAAGATGTCGGTGTTTTTAGATGATCTGTGCTGGAAGGTGTCGATGTGTGAGGCTGATCTGTACTGGAAGATGTCGGTCTGTGTAGATGATCTTTACTGGAAGGTGTCGGTGTGTGAGGATGATCTGTACTGGAAGATGTCGGTCTGTGTAGATGATCTTTACTGGAAGGTGTCGGTGTATGAGGATGATCTGTACTGGAAGGTGTCGGTGTGTGATGATGATCCGTACTGGAAGGTGTCGGTGTGTGAGGATGATCTGTACTGGAAGGTGTCGGTGTGTGATGATGATCCGTACTGGGAGGTGTCGGTGTGTGTAGATGATCTGTCCTGGAAGGTGTCTGTGTGTGAGGGTGATCTGTACTGGAAGGTGTCAGTGTCTGTAGGTAATCTGTACTGGAAGGTTTCGGTGTGTGTAGATGATCTGTACTTGAAGGTATCGGTGTGTGTCGATGATTTGTAGTGGAAGGTGTCGGTGTGTGTAGGTGATATGTAGTGGAAGGTGTCGGTGTGTGAGCCTGATCTTTATTGGAAGGTGTCGATGTGTGAGGATGATCTGTACTGGAAGTTGTTGGTGTTAGAGGATGATCTGTACTGGAAGTTGTCGTTGTCTGAGGATGATCTTTACTGGAAGGTGTCGGTGTGCGAGAATGATCTGTACTGGAAGGTGTCGGTGTGTGTATTTCGACTGGGCCAACACATCTATCCTGTGACAGGCTAAGCAAAGACATGCCAGAGAATTCCTAGAGGCCTGGCACTCCAACCGTAATGCCATAAACAAACACATAGATCTCGATGCCATCAATCAACCCCTCAGAAAACGAACAGGATATGACATCACCACAAACCCCATCCAGGAGAAAGATATAAATAGAAAGCAGGAGACAACAGCTTCGCTTCACTTGGAGGTCACCACTGATGATGTTACCTAGCCAGGTAATGAAACATCTGGATATCAAACCTACAGCTCAGCGAGCAAACCTACACCCTAAAGAATTTGTCCTTGTCAGGAATTGATGCTATGAAATTCTGGACCTCGAGTATTCGAAGCAGTGATCCTGAAATCTTCAAATGTAGCTCTCTTTTCAGAAGAATCCAAAGTACATTTCAAACCAAGTGTGGACCATACTTGGATCTTCCATAACACCGACTGCCCATGCTCTCACCTGGCCTCATTCTGAAATCAAACAAAGAGCTGCTGATGCTGGAAGTCTGAAATCGAAACAAATTGCTGGAGAAACTCACCAGGTCCGGCAGCATCTGTGGTGAGAAAGCAGAATTCATTCCAGAGAAGGAGGGTCACTGGTCTCAAAAACATTAGCTATGTTTTTCTCTCTCCTGCTGAGTTTCTCCAGCAATTTCGGTTTCGGCCCTTACCCTGAAATTCCTTCTCCCAATGCCAGATCACTTTTCTCTACCCCCTCGATGTGCCAATAGTCCAGGACAGGGAGTCGTCCTTCCTACCACACAAAGAAGGAAAGGGAATAAAGCCCATTTCTGTACATAGTTTATCTTTCTGACCACCTTTCACCCTGCTTTTTGAAGACAAAGACGTTTAGAGCAAAGGAACAGGCCCTTCGACCCCTAAAACTGTGCTGACACAAGATTCCTTTCCAAAGTAAAAGCTGTTTGCCTCTCTGCAGTCTGTATCCTTCGATTCCCTGCCAATTCTTGTATCTGTCAAGTTACCTCTGAAACATTGTGTAATTATATCCACCTCCACCACCTCCTCTGATAGCACATTCTAGTCACTTATCACCCTCTGTGGAAAGATTTGCCTCTCACATCTCCTTTAAACTTACCCCCTTTTACCTTAAACCTATATCCTCTAGTAATTGATATTTCTACCCTGGAAAAAAACTCCAATGATCCATTCATAATTTTGTAAAATTCTATCAGGTCTCCCCCTCATCCTGCAATGTTCAAATGAAAACAAACCAAGTTTATCCAATCTCCCATCTTAGCTATTAGCCTCCAAACTAGGTAACACCCTGGTAAACTGTTTCTGTACCCTCTCCAAAGCTTCCACATTATTCTGGTAGTGTGGCGACCAGAACTGTACACAATATTTCAAATACAGCCTGACTAAAGTTCTATACAACTGCAACATGACTTACCAATTTTTATACTCTATTCCCCCACTGCTGAAGGCAAGCATACTATACGCCTTCTTGAACACCTTATCCACTGGGGTAGTCATATTCAGGGGACTGTAGACCGTACACCCAGATCCCTCTGTGTATTGATGCTTCTAAGGGTTCTGCCATTCACTGTATATTTCCTTCCTGCATTAGATCTTCCAAAATGCCATCACCTTGCATTTGTCTGGATTAAACTCTATTTGCCATTTCTTCTCCCAACTCTCCAACCTATCTAGATCCTGTTGTATTCTTCCGCCTCAATATTCATCACTCCCCCAATCATTTTTTTGTCCACAAACGTACTAATCAGGCCTCATACACTGTCCTCCAAATCATTTATATATATTACAAAAACAGGGGCCCAGCATTGATCCCTGTGGAACACCACTGGGCACAGATCTCCAGTCAAAGAAGTACCTTTCCACTGCTACTCTCTGTATTCTGTGGCAAAGCTAGTTCTGTATCCAGCTTATCAGCTCATCATGAATCCTACGTCACTTCACCTTTTGTATCAGCCTGTCATAAGGGACATAGTCAAAGGGCTTCCTAAAGTACATATGGAAAACATCCACTGCCCAGCCCTGACCAATCATTGCCATCATTACCTCAAAAAACCCAATCGAGTGTGTGAGACATGACCTTCCCCACACAAAACCATGCTGCCTATCACAAATAAGTCCATATTCTTCCAAAAGTGAGTAAATCCTGTCCCTAAGAATCTCCTCCAAGATTCTCATTTGCTCATTCATGCTCTGTCAGCTTTATATTGATCTGATGCCTTTGCAAAAAGCCCCTTCAGCTGGTATGTCACTGAACCAGGTTACTGCAGAAGAAGTTCCAGGATTTTGTTTCTGCAAAAATGAAGGAACATATTTGGGAGTCAGGATGGGAATGACTTGGACAGGATCTGGTGTCCGTTCTCCTTGTCTCCCTAATTTGTAGAGGCTGCAGGTTTGGAATGTACTCTTGAATCACCTTTACCCTCTGATCCTCCTTGCTCACCCTTTGATGTATTTTTGATGTTTACTGCAATGTTCCCAATGGACACCATCCCCCTACCTCGGCAGATTCTGTGAAGCTCATTTTTCTTCCTAATGTATCTTCCCATTCCATGTGTTTGGGTCATTATTTTTGAGCCTATTCTCACTAATCTCAGATATGCATTCATCCTTTGGTTCCTCAGTTTGTCTTTGAAAAATTTGATACTGTTTGTCCTTGTTCTGGTCCACTTTATTTTATTATGTGTGTGGTGCTGTTAGTTCTATAAGTTTGTTTGGTAAATTTGCAACTGAGCTCATTCCTTGTCTCTGCAGTTGGATATGAGACTTTATGTCTCTACGGGTGCCTGCTGTGTCCTGTCATGTCTCTTAGCCTATCTTCACTCAATGATTAATGTCTATATTTCAATTTATGCATTCTATTTATCATGATATGAATTGACTGTACGTGGAATAAGAGAATACAAAATCCCCATTGCATTTCATTGAGGAGGACAGCCTCATAACTCATGAGCAGCCAAGTTACAAATGCACCGTGTAGGTCACCCTCAATATTGAGATATATATGGGAATGGATGGTTGGCAGTGTGTAACACTACTCTCAGTGAATCAAGATAGTTTGTGTATGTTGGTTTCAGTTTATAAAAAAAAGCAGAACCATGGGGTTTAATTTGTGCCATAAGCTGTTGAGCATTCCTTTTACACATTAGGGTTTCTTTAAACTATGATAATTGGAGTCACATTGGCCAAGAGGTAATTAAGTGGTGTCTGTAATGGACCAGTCCCGAGTAGCAAATCATGTGACGTTTTTAACCTCAAGTTTCTCTGCAACAGTATTGCTGGAAACAGCTGATCACCACAGGATGTAAGAAGGACATTTGCAAAATATACTCCATTTGTTTGCCGTTCCTACCATGTTCCGACATGTACAAGGCAAGTTTGTACTGAGAATCTGTGAAACTCTGAGACTCACACCCTTGTTATAGTATAGGAGGGGGCTACTCAGCCCATCGTTTCCGCAACAACTCTCTGCATAAGCAGTATGATTTAGCAAGCTTACAAGTAACATTCAACTGACTGCAAATGCTTCTGTAGGTGTGTGAGTGAAAGAAATAATCAGTGAGGACAAGTGTAGATTCCTTACAGTCAGAAACAGGAGAAGTTCTAATGGGAAAGAGAGAGACAGCAGACCCTGTGTTCTCAAAGGAGGGCACATATAATGCCCCAAAATGTTGGGGAGCAAAGAGTCTAGTGAGAGGGAAAAACTGAAGGAAATCAGTATTAGTAAGGAAAAGGTGTTGGGGAATTTGATGTGAGAAAGAGTCACTAAACACCCAGAGTCTGATAATCCACAGTCCAGAGTCCTGAAAGGAATAGAAAATGAGGTCTGCAGATGCTGGAGATCAGAGATGGAAATGTGTTGCTGGAGAAGCGCAGCAGGTCAGGCAGCATCTAGGGAACAGGAGAATCGACGTTTCGGGCATTAGCCCTTCTTCAGGAATGAGGAAAGTTTGTCCAGCAGGCTAAGATAAAAGGTAGGGAGGAGGGACTTGGGGGAGGGGCGTCAGAAATGTGATAGGTGGAAAAAGCCGAAACTTTATTGCTGGAACAGC